>NW_024081590.1:606230-721779 GCF_003009895.1 Hyaena hyaena
ATTTTTCTCCCCCATGGTCCTCCGTTAATTTCCTCCTAATCCTCCTATATGTGCAAACATATGATATTTGTCCTTCTCTGCCTGACTTATTTCGCTCAGCATAACACCCTCAAGGTCCATCCATGTTGCCACACATGGTCAGATTTCATTCTTTCTCATTGCCATGTAGTATTCCATCGTATGGATAAACCACATCTTCTTGATCCATTCTTCCATTGATGGACACTTAGGCTCTTTCCATGTTTTAGCTATTGTGGAGAGTGCTGCTATGAACAGTGGGGTACATGTGCTCCTATGCATCAGCATTTCTGTATCCCTTGGGTAAATTCCTAGCAGTGCTATTGCTGGATCATAGGGGAGTTCAGGTTAAGTTAAATTCTTGATTTCAGCTCAGGTCATGATCTCATGGCTTGTGGGATTGAGACCCTGTTTGGGATTCTCTGTCTTTCCCTCTCTCTCCCTGCCCCTCCCCTGCTTGTACACAAACACCTTCTCTAAATAAATAAATAAACTTTTAAAAAGTAAAAATTACCAAAATAGTAATTTTCACTAAATAGCTACAAAAGCATGGGAGTACATGCTTTAGTGCATGGGAGTATATTACAAACTTTGTAATCATGTTGTGGTTCTAGCATTCATCTCACTGCCCCTACTTAGAAAAGTGTCTTCTTTATCCAACTGCTGGGGGCTATTTTAGTCCCACCTACTCCTTTGGAATCTTGCTTTAAAAAGTGTTCTATAGTTTTCAGAGTACAGATCTTTTGCCTCTTAGGTTAGGTTTATACCTAGGTATCTTACGGTTTGGTTCAATTGTAAATGGGATTGATTCCTTGGTTTCTCTTTTTCTGCTGCTTCACTATTGGTGTATAGATAGGCAACAGATCTCTATATGTTGATTTTATATCCTGTGACTTAGCTGAATTTGTGTATCAGTTCTAGTCATTTATTGGTGGAGTCTTTTGAGGTTTCTACATAGAGTATCATGTCGTCTGTGAAGAGTCAAAGTTTGACTTTTTCCTTGCTGATCTTAGTGTCCTTTACTTCTTTTTATTGTCTGATACTGAGGCTAGGATTTCAGTACTATTTTGAACAACAATGGTGAGAGTGGACATCCCTATTATGTATCTGACCTTCAGGGAAAAGCTTTCAGTTTTTCCCCACTGAGGATGATATTAGCTGTGGAGCTTTCATAAATGGCTTTTATGATGTTAAGGTATGTTTCTTCTAACCCTACTTTCTGGAAGGTTTTTTATCAAGAAAGGATGCTGTATTTTGTCAAATGCTCTTCTGCATCTATTGAGAGGATCATATGGTTCTTATCCTTTCTTTTATTAATGTGATGTATTATGTTGATTGATTTGAGGATACTGAACCACGCTTGCAGCCTAGGAATAAATTCCACTTGATAATGGTGAACAATTCTTTTAATGTACTGTTGGGTTCAATCTGCTAGCACCTTGTTGAGAATTTCTGCATACATATTCATTAGGGATAATGAACTGTAATTCTCCTTTTAAGTGTTTTTGTTTTTGTTTTTTTGTTTTGTTTTGTTTTTTTGGTCCGGTTTTTGAATCAAGGTAATGCTGGCCTCGTAGAATGACAAAACTGTGAACTTCACAGGATTGGAACCCAGTCTGCCAGATTGATCTTTCTATACTTATGTTCATTATCTAAGAGCTTCCATACAACCCCCAACAGACATTTCATAAGTGTATACAAAATTGAATTGAAGTCCAAGGTTCAATTCCAAGCTTGAAGTCCAAGGTTGATTCAAGTAGTCCTCTACTCTCTTTCATTTGCCTCATTAAGACCCACCATTCTTCAAAGCCCTATTAAAATTGTGATTCCACAAACTGCGAGATCATGACCTAAGCGAAAGTCAGACGCTTAACTGACTAAGCCACCCAGGCGCACCCCTTTTTTTTTTTTTTTAAAGGTTCGAGCCCCGCGTCGGGCTCTGTGCTGACTGCCAGCTCAGAGCCTGGAGCCTGTTTCAGTCTGTGACTCCCTCTCTCTCTGACCCTCCCCTGCNGAGTGCAAGGCCTTGGCTTAGAAGAGCACGACAGGCAATGACAACAACCTACTTTATGGAGACCTAGGCTCGAGGTGACCAGGCACAGAGTCACTTTGGCCCCCAGGACTTGCTTCCTCAAGAAACAAGCCAAAGTAGGGGCGCCTGGGTGGCTTAGTCGGTTAAGCGTCCGACTTTCGCTTGGGTCATGATCTCGCGGTTCGTGGGTTCGAGCCCCGCTTCGGGCTCTGCGCTGACTGCCAGCTCAGAGCCTGGAGCCTGTTTCAGTCTGTGACTCCCTCTCTCTCTGACCCTCCCCTGCTCACGCTGTCTCTCTCTCTCTCTATCCTAGAAATAAATAAAAATATTTTAAAAAAATTAAAAAAAAATTAAAAATAAAATTGTGATTTTCCCTTCAGTCACTAGAACTCTTAGAGAGTATGAGATCCATCTCTGACTAGGAAGATTGCAATTGTCAGATGCTTAATGAATGTTTAACTGAACCACTAAGGAACAGAGATTGAGATTTTACACCGATCTGGAAAACCTATTGCAAACCTGCCAATGTATGCACATTGATCTTTTAAGGAGCTTTTAATCACTCACTAGTGTTAATGTTAATAGACAGTAATAATTATATTCCCTCTTACAAGTATGACAATGAGCAATTAAAAATGTGCCAAATATCATCAGTGCTTACATAATCTACTTTCTAACTGCCTTACTACTTGCCTGAATTTTATATATCACTTTCAACTTTAGGACACATCAAATTTTATTAATGAAAGAATATGAGGGGACCAAGTACTATATTGACTATATTTAGAAATTATAGTGAGCTGAAGTGGGGTAGTCACAAGTTGAACAAAGATAAAGATTTACTGAAGAAAAACGTTAGGCAAAGAAATATAACCAAGTATGGTAGAACAATGTATCATATGGAATCAGAAAGGAGTGCTTTACTCTGACAGCATAACTGTAAACACTGCTTGGTCCGGCAACAATAAGCAAGATATTAGGTAGGTTACATGTTCTAATATCAGTAGGAGTGATGAGAAGTCATGAGTACAGTCAATGTGGTAAAGACTGTAAGTCGTATAAGTTTTACAGTTTCACTCATGTATAGCAACATGTTCACACTATAATTTGAAAATAACATTTAAGATTTTTATGTAAATATAGTAAAGTATATTCATTCATTTAGTCAGTTAATATTTTTGAGGAGTCTACTCTGTGCTGGGTAATATTGTAGATACTGAGGATACAGTGATTTATAAGAAAGTCTCTGCCCTCACAGATAAGAACATTTCAGATAGTAGTAAGAACCATGAAAAAAAAAAAAAGAATACAATATATTTCGGAGAAAGGAGAGACCACTCTAATCCTAAAAGAAAGTACATTTTACGCTCATCAATTGACCTGTTTCCTTTTTTCTCTTGGCTAGCTGGATTTTGTGACTGGTAGTTTCTTTTACTTCTTCTTTAAAAAAGGCTCATGAGTGCTCTGCTCCCCTGCAGTTTGACATTGATGGATAGTTTTCTGTCTGTGCACTTCATGCATAAACAATAACTTGGCTAGGTATAAAATTCTTGCGTCACATTTTCCTTCAGAAGTTTGTGACTGTTATTTCATTATCTTTTTATTTAGATAATGAAAATCTGAAACGACTCTGATTTTCCCAAAATTGACTTGCCATTTCTATCTGAATGCTTGAATTATTCTTCCTTTCTCTTGAAGTTCAGTCACTTTACCAAGATATAACTCATTGACAATCATGTTATATCAATGTTTTATAGTACATGATATGCCCCTTTAATCTGTTAATTCCATTTTTTCAGCCATTTGGGGGGAAATTTTCCTCTATCATAGGTTATTTTACCCTTCCATTTGATGAATTTTCAGGAATAATAATTCATAAGTTGACTCATTACTGTCTGTGATATTTCTGCATGGTTGCCATGCCATGCCATGTTGTTTTCATCTTACGTTTACAGGGAGCTCCTCTATGATGATATTTATTTGACCTTATATGTCCCTTCTCACCTATCAGAAAACACTGTCTCTTCTCAGTACTTGTAGGTGAGGTCATGGTATTGTTTGTTCCATAATATTTCTTTTTCAAGTCCCTTGAGGGGCTTGGTGAGCTGCCTTTCTTGGAAAGAGAGTGGTCACTCTGCCTTCAAGGCTCCCTTCCAATCAAGAGTGAAGCATTTCGCTTTTGATAGAGACTATGATATTCAGGGTGTCCTTTATCCACTTCACTTGGTTTTCCCCAGCAGACATTTCCACTGCTTCTCTCCGAGTGGAGTTATTAGTGAGATCTTTTATAGAGTTTTGCACACCTTTCCCATCATCGATATGAGTTTCCCATAGTTGCCTTAACAAATGTTCACAAACTGTGTAGCTTAAAGCAACAAAAATGTATTCTCTGGAGACCTAAATCAAAAATCAAAGTGTTGCCAGAGTTCCATGCCTCTCTTCTGGCTTTTGGAGGTGGCCAGAAATCCCTGGTATTCATTAGCTTGTAACTGCATAACTCCAATCTCTGTCTCTGTCTTCATATGTCTTTTCCTTTGTCTCTTCTATTCTTCATTTCTAAGGACACTTGTCGTTGGATTTAGGACCCACCCAATCCAGACTGATCTCATTTTGAGATTTTTTTTTCTTTTTTAAATTTTTTTGGTGTTTGCTTATTTTTGAGAGAGAGAGAGAGAAACAGAGACAGAGAGCAAGCAGGGGAGGGGCAGAGAGAGACAGGGAGACACAGAATCTGAAGCTGGCTCCAGGCTCTGAGCTGTCAGCACAGAGCCCGATGCGGGGCTTGGGAACAGTGAGATCATGACCTGAGCCAAAGTCCGATGCTTACTGACTGAGCCACCCTGGTATCCCTTGAGTTTCTTAATTGTATCTGCAAACAGCCTTTTTCCAAATAAGATCACATTCATATGTCCCAGGTACACAGATCCTAAGGGATGCCACCACTCAATCCACTACACCACTTATATTACCATTTTTGGAGGGGTTTTGTTTTAGGATATGCTGCTGTCATGTGGGTTCCTGAAAGATCTTTCTCTTTTGGGGGCTCAAAGTTTTCAATAACTTTTTTGCATAAAAAAGTATCTTTTCCTTAATTTGATTTTCTGTTTTATACTTTGGTAAGGTTTTAGGTGCCCAACTTTAGCCATCTCAATGTGCTTCAACCTGTCATCTCACCCCAGCAGTACATTTTAAATCATGAATGCCAGTGATACATATACCTTTAGCCTCCATTGTGTGATCATCTAAAACAACATGTTAAAACCCACTATGAAGGTTAGAACATACATAATATCAGTTCTTTGTTGTATGTAATGAGATCATAGTAGTTTTCAAAACAGGTATGACCTGCTTCAGCAGACTGAGAGTAATCAGAATGTCACATCTTTAAAAATTTTCCAACTAAACTAGCTCTATTTCCATTTGTTAGATTTGTATAAATCTCTCTTTTCAGTTTTCTTTATTACCCAAGAATGTAGAGAGTTTATTCAGTGCAAACAGACTATGTCTCCTTCCAAATTCCATGTAAAGAAAACAGGACTACATGATCCATCCATAGCTTTCTGCTTATGCTTTTTCTTTCTGTTTTAATTTATATTGCAGATAAAAGGTATCAACACACAAAATTAGTGCAGCATAGTCTGATGTTCTTGCTCATCCAGATATGTGTATAAGCTCCAACCATGCACGGGCCTGAGTCCCAAATTTACAATTATTTAATTCATTCCTGTATGCCCAGAATTGTCTCCAAAGAGATCTACAATGGTGGGGTACTCATATCTAACTTGATGCCAATCCTTACACTCTTTTCCAAAGTAAACCTTCCCTAACAAATATCTTGAACAATAATAAGTATCTTGTCAGTATTGGGTCCAGGTAACCAGTCAAGACTCCTTTCTCTCATGATGAATCTTCCTGTCAGTGGATATTAGCCAGGAACAATTCAGTCTTTCATGAAGAACCCAATATCATGAGGCCCCATAAAAATAAGAGGGTGGGTTATTAATCTTATTCTTCCCAGGAATATATCTTTGGAAATGTAATTATTGCCTCCCCAGCAACTAGTTGTACATACAAAGGGATGTTGTATTTGGAAAATTTATGTAGCCATAAAATAAGTACTGTTAGTCTTCTTTTATTTTTGAATGAATGAATGAATGAATGAGTGAATGAATAAATAAATTTTACTCTGTTTTAATAGACTTTATTTTAAAAAACAGTTTTAGGCTTACAGGAAAACTTGGAAAAAAGGACACAATTCAAATATATCCACTCCCTCTATCCATCATTTCCCCTTTATACAGTCTTGCATTAGTGTGGTATCTTTGTTACAGTTCATGAATCAATATGGTTATATTCCTATCAGCTTAAGTTCAGGTTTGCATTAGGGTTCACACTTTATGCTATAAAATCCTATGGGTTTTGACAAATGTGTGTCATGTATCCACCATTACCATGTCATATAGAATAGTTTCACTGCTCTAAAATTTCTCTCTGCATCACCCATTCATTCCTACCTTCCTCCCTCCCCAATTCCTGGCAACCACTGATCTTTTTACTTTCTCCATAGTTTTATCATTTCTAGAATTGTGTATACTTGGAATTATGGTATGTAGTCTTTTAAGATTGAATTCTTTCACACAATATGCATTTAAGATAACCTTTATGTCCTTTCGTAGCTTGATAGCTCATTTCTTTTTATCACTAATTATATGCCACTGAATCTATGTGCCACATTTTATTTATCTATTCACCTGATGAGAGATGATGTGGTTGCTTCCATTTTGGGCAATTAGGAATAAATAAAGCCTTTATAAACATTAGCATCACAGTTTTAGTGTGGACATTCGTTTTCAACTTATTTGGATAACTACCTAGAATCATGATTATATGGTGTGATTATGTTTCTCTGTAAGAAACTACCAGACTGTCTTCCAAAATAGCTGTACCATTTTGCATTCCCAGTGGCAATGAATGAGAGCACTTGTTGCTCTGCATCGCTGTCAGCATTTGATGTGTGATTGTTTTTAGTCATTTTAGTAACGACAGATTTTAGTCATTCATCAGGTGTGTGGTGCTATCTCACTGTCTTAATTCACAATTCCTTAATGACATGATCTTGAGCATCTTCTCCTATGTTTATTTCCAATGTGTATTATCTTCTTTGGTGAGGTGTCTAGTCAGGTACTTTACCTTTTTTTTATTAGACTGGTTTTTCTTTTTTGTTATTTTTGAGTTTTAATAATTTTTTGGATATTTTCAATACAAGTCCTTTATCAGATGTGTGGTTTACAAATATGTTCTCCCAGTCTGTGGCTTGATTTTTCATTCTCTTAGCAGTGTCTTTCTCAGAGGAGAGTTTTAATTTTAATGTAGTCCAATCTCTTATTTTTTGTTTGTTTGTCTCATGTGCTGTACTGTTGAGTGTTGTACCTAAAAAGTTATCACCAAATTCAAGTTTACCTACATTTTTTCCCTATTTTATTTTCTATGACTTACATAGTTTTATGTTTTATATTTAGGTCTATGATCTACTTTGAGTCAATTTTTGTGAAAGCTTCAAGGTCTATTTGTTGAAAAGACTATCTTTTCTCCAATTGAATTGACTTTGATCTTCTGTCAAAGATCAGTTCTCTATATTAGTGTTGGTTTTTGGGGGGCTGTTTATTCTGTTCTACTGATTTGTCTATTATTTTACCAATAGCACAGTTTGATTACTTTAGCTTTAGAGTAAGTCTTGAGTTTGGGCAATGTCAGGACTCTGTTTTCCTTTTCAATCTTTTTGTCTTTTGTCTTTTTGTAACCTGCAGCTTTGCCATAATTGCTTATTAGTTCCAGGAGTTCTTTTGGTTATTCTGGATTTTCTATGAAGATAATTATGTCACCAGTAAACAAAAACCCTTTTAATTCTTCTGAGTATATTTTATTTTCTCTTCTTGTTTTATTGGATTAATTAGGACTTCCTGAAGAATGCTGAATGGGAGTGATAAGAGGGTACATCATTAACTTGTTCTTTTAAAAAAGTTTTAACCTTTTTCCTTTTCTTTTCTTTTTAATAATTTATGGTCAAGTTAGCTAACATACAGTGTATACAGTGTAGTCTTGACTTCAGGAGTAGATTCCTGTGATTCATCGCTGACATACAGCACCCAGTGTTCATCCCAACTTCCCTCCTCAATATTCATCACCCATTTTCCCCGCCCCTCTCAGCCCCCCAACCTTCTGTATTTAAGAGTCTCTTATGGTTTGCCTCCCTCTCTGGCAACTTATTTTTCCTTCCCTTTCCTTATGGTCGGTCTTCTGTTAAGTTTCTCAAATTCCACATATGAAGGAAAACATGATATCTGTCTTTTACTGACTGACTTATTTCACTTAGCATAATACCCTCCAGTTCCATCCACATTGTTGCAAATGGCAAGATTTCATTTTTTTCATCACTGAGTAGTATTCCATTGTGTATATATACCACACCTTATTTTAGAAAGAAAGAAAGAGAAGGCATACAAGTGGAGGGAGAGTCAGAGAGAGGTAGATAGAGGATCCGAAGCAGTCTCTGTGCTGAGTGCAGAGTCTAATGTGTCTCAAACTCACGACCCTGAGATCATGACCTGAACCAAAACCAAGAGTCAGCTGCTTAACTGACTGAGCCACCCAGAAGCCCCTTCATCATTAACTTGTTCTTAATCTTAAGGGAAAGTATTTGATTTCTCATCATAAAATATAATGTTACCTGTAGGATATTTGCAAATGAATTCTACCAGTTTGCTTAAATAATTTTCTATTCATATTTTTCTGAGAGTGTTTGTAATGAATCCCTGTTGGATTTTGTCAAATCCTTTTTCCACATCTATGGATAAGATCATGATTTTTTTGGAATCTATTGATGTTATAATACATTAATTGATTTTCAAATGTTGACCTAACCTTGCATATTTGGAATAATCCCACATAGTCATGATGTATAATTATTTTAATACATCATTGAATTTAATTTGGTGATATTTTGTTACGGTATTACCCCCCCCAACTCTGTTTATGGAAATATTCACCTGTCTTGCAGTGTCATTGTCAGATTTTGGTATTAGGGTGATACTGGCCTCACAGAATAAATTGGTGAGTATTCCCTCTGGTTCTGTTTTTTAAAGAGTTTGTAGAGTATTTTCTTACTTAAATGATTGGTAGAATTCACCAGTGAAACCGTCTGGAGATGGAATTTTGTATTTTAAAAAGTTATTAATTTTTATTCAATTTCTTTAATAAATACAGTCCTATCCAGGTCATATATTTCTTCTTGTGTGAGGTTTTTTAAAAAGTTTTTTTAATGTTTTATTTATTTCTGAGAGAGAGAGATTGAGAGAGAGAGAGAGAGAGAAAGAGAGACAGCGTGAGCAGGGGAGGGTCAGAGAGAGAGGAAGATACAGAATCTGAAACGGGCTCCAGGCTCTGAGCTGGCTGTCAGCACAGAACCTGACAGGGGGCTTGAACCCATGAACCACCAGATCATGACCTGAGCCAAAGTCGGATACTTAACTGACTGAGCCACACAGGCGCCCCTCTTGTGTGAGTTTTGATCATTTGTGTCTTTTAAGGAATTGGTGCATTCATCTAAGTTATCAAACTTGTGTCCATAAAATTGTTTATAATTGTACTAGTCAAGTTTCTCCAGAGAAACAGAACTACCAATAGGAGATGTAGCTAGCTAGCTAGCTAGCTAGATAAGGAGTAGGAGAGAGAGACAAAGAGAAAGACAGGGAGGGAGGAAGAGGGAGGGAGGGGAGATAGAAGTTGGGGGGGGTATTTTAAGGAATAGGCTCATTTGATTGTGGGGCCTGGGAAGCTCAAAATCTAGAGAATAGGCCAGTAGGCTGGAAGCCCAGTGACGTTGATGTTGCAGTCATGAGTCTGAAGTCAGAATTCCTTCTTCTTTGGGAGAATTCAGTCCTTATTCTTACAGCCTTTAAATCATTGAATGATGTCTTAGTTTGCTCAGGTTGCTATAGCAAAATACCATAGACTGGGACAGTTAAACAATAGATATTTATTTTTCACAGTTCTAGAGGCTGGAGAGCCAAAATCAAGGTGCCAGTCAATTTGGTTCCTGGTGAGAACTTTCTTCCTGGTTTGCAGAGAGCCTTCTTTTCACTATGGCCTCATATGGTGGAGAGAGAAAGCTCTGGTATCTCTTCTGCTTTTCTGAGGTCATTAATCCCATCATGGGGGCTCCACCCTCATGACCTCATCTGAACCTAATTACCTTCCAAAGTCGCCACCTCCTAATAAGATCATCACATTAGAGGTTAAGGGCTTAAATATATGAATTTTTGGAGAGCAGAGCCAATCAGTTCATAACAAATAAGGATCACTCACATCATGAAGGGTAATCTGTTTTCTTCATTGTCTATGAATTTCCATGTTAACATCTAAAAAATACCTTCACAGCAACATCTATGCTGCTGATGGACTGAATGGCTGTGTCCCATGGCCTAGCCACACTGACACATAAAATTAACCATCACAATAATATTCTTTTATTATCCTTTTAATATCCATGGGAATAGTAGTGGTGTCCTTTCTTTTATTTTTTAATATGTGTACTTTGTGTCCTTATCTTCTTGGTTAGCCTGGCTAGAGAAAATTTACCAATTTTATTGATCTTTCCAAAGAACCAGATTCTGGTTTCCCTGATTTTCTCTATTAATTTCCTGTTTTGAATTAATTTTGTAATTCCCACTATTTCTTTTCTTCTGATTAATTTGGTTTTAATGTGTTCTATTTTCTTCTATTTCATAATATGGAAGCTTAAATGATTGACTTATATCTTTCTGTTTTTCTAATATATGAATTCAATGCTCTAAGCATTGCTTTCACTGTGTCCAACAAATTTGGTAGTGTACATTTTCTTGTTAGTTCAAAATACTCTTAAATTTTTCTTGAGACCTATGTTATCTAAAATCTTGTTTAATCTCCAAATATTCCGTCTATCTTTTTATTATCAATTTCCAGTTTAATTATGTTTTAGTTTGAAAGCATACTTCACATGATTTCTATTTGCTAAAAGTTTGCTAAGATGTGTTTTATAACCCAGAATATGTTCAAACCTTAGTGGACAGTTCATGTCAGCTTGCCCAACATGTGTATTGTGATGTTATTGGATGAAGTATTTTATAAATGTCAGTTAGGTCCAGTTTTTATAGTGCTTTTCAGTTCAACTCTATGAATTACTGATCTTCTGTCTACTGAATCTGTCAATTACTGATAGAGGGGTGTTGAAGTCTTCAGTTATAATAGTGGATTTATCTGTTCTTCTTGCAGTTTACCAGTTTTTGCTTCACAAATTTTGATATTGTTATTAGGCACATAAACATTAAATATTGTTATGCTTTCCTAAAGAATTCATTCGCCTCTTTATTATTATTTAATGCCCTTACTTTACTTATCTCTGATAATCTTCTGTACTGCATGCTTTGCCTGAAATGAATACAGCTACTTCAGTTTTCTTTTGACTAGTGTCTCATTTAACATGTTAACATGGCAAATCATCCTCCATCTTTTTACTTTTAGTCTATGTATAAAGTATGTTTCTTGTACACAACATATAGCTGGGCCTTTTTTTCCTTTTTTTATAAGTTCCCTCAGAAAATCTCTATCTTTTAAGTAATGTATTTTTATTTTATTTTTATAACTAAAATAAAGTCATTAGTAGAACAAAAAGACTTGCCTCTTAAAATCTAACTTCTCTGGTTAAATTGCAACTGATTCAGGCTGCTAAATTATATGCACAGAGAATGTGTTTTATCTTCCATCATAATTTGATATAAAAAGAACTAATTTAAGATTTATTTTAACCAATTTAAATCTTCTTTATTCTGCTAATTACAGTTTTTCAACATATTTAGACATGTTTGTAAAGTAATTTTGACAAGAATTTGATCATTTATTTTCTTGGCTACCTTTATCAGCAAATCAATGAAATGCGAGTTCAAAGTCTAATAGGTATTAGGTGAGAGGGATTTTAAAGTGTTATAGAGTTTTTGAAAAGGAAGAGAGAGTGTATCAGATTTGAATTTGGGGAAGATTACCAAGTGGCAGCAAAGAAGACAGATGCACTCTGGTGGCAGAGAAATCATACAGCGGGGAACCTCCTGAAGACTATGGAAGCAATCTCAGTGATGTTCGAGGACCGCCTGATCTAAAATTATACTAGTAGAAGTCAACAGATGAATGATTTATATAGTTGTTAAGGGCATAGAATAATCTGTGATGGATGAAATGAAGGAGTAAGGGTGTCAAGGACGATTCCAGGCTTTCAGCATTGATAGACTGGGCAAATGCAAATGATGTTACCTAAGACAGAGAACGTAGAAGCAGGAACAGGTGAAAAGTGATGATAGTTAGTTTTCTATTATGCACGATGTGCCAGTACAGTACCTCTGAGTAAAGATTTGTAATTAATATTTAAATTAAATGGTGCTCAAGTTTATGAAACGGGTGTAAACCTGAGGGCCATCTATGCAAAGATGAAAGTTGAATCTGTGAAGGCCCATTGAATAGAGATGCGAGAGAGTTAAGGACATTGGAGATTGTAAAGCCGGTTATCACCTATTCATATTTTATAACATAATAACTTATAATAAAGAACAGCCCTTCATGTGCCCGTAATTATACTGACTCATTCCTAGAAAGTATGTGACCATATCTAGCAGCCTTTATATTTCCTACCAGCCTCTGTTCTGGTGACTAAGAGTTACGTAATTCAACCATATGAGTCATGTTTAGCCAAAATATGTTTTTATGGAAAAAATGCAGCATTATTCCACATCTCAAACTAGTTCATACTGAGGATCGAGTATCAGAAAAGCTCCTGACATTTGATTCATAACAAATTTCCAAAAAAACAGATGTTCAACAGAAAAGACTTCTAGCCTATTTGAAACAAGCTCTGGGTTCTCATTAACTTATGGTACTGATTTTAAATTCATTTATTATTATCAATTATTATTATAATTCATATTGTTAGTTATGAAAAACCGCTGTACACAAAGTACTCTGTTAAGCATTCTTTGGGATACAAAGATAAATCAAGCATAAACTGTCCTTAAGATACTTACAGACTAGTATGGGGAAGTAAGATATAACTTAGGTAAGTATACAAGGAGTACTGGTTTAAGAGTCACAGACAATTTTAAAGTGAAATTAAGAAAACAGTCCCACTTACAATTTCAAATGCATCAAAGATACATAAAGTACCTAGAAATATACTTAACAAAAAAGCTCAAAGCTTACAGTCTGAAAAATACAAGATATTTGTTAAAAGAAATTGAAGATCTAAATAACTGGAAAAACACCCCATGTTCATGTGTTCATGAATCAGAAGCATTGTTATGCATTCCTGAAAAGGCAAAGCCCCCACATTTATCTATAGATGCAACAAAATCCCTATCAGACTCTCAACTGACTTCCCAAAATTGAAAGCTGATTCTAAAATTCATATAAAACTGCAAAGGACCTGAAATAGCCAAAAACAGAGCTATTACCTGTTTTTCCTCATAATAATGAGTATATTTTCTGGAACTAGATTGCTTGGGCTTGATTTTCAGTGATGTCACTTGCTAGCTATGTGATCCAGGTCTCAGTTTCTCCGTTACACAGAAGTGGTGTAAGAATTATATAAACTAATACAGAGAAAGTGTTCACAGCAGGACAGGCACGTTGTAAACCTTGTGTTTGTATAAGTTATTATTATTGTTACTGTTATTATTATTATTATCACCTCATGGAGTATTGTGAAGCTCAAATAAGATAATGTACATGTGGGTACCTGGGTGGCTCAGTCAGTTAAGCATCAGACTTTTGGTTTTGGCTCAGATCATGATCTCACAGTTCATGATTTCTAGCCCAACATGGGGCTCTGTGAGGACAGTGCAGAGCCTGCTTGGGATTCTCTCTCTCCATCTCTCTCTGCCCCTCCACTGCTCTCTCTTTCTCTCTCAAATAAATAAACTTAAAAAAATTTTAATAAAAAAAGATAATGTATTTGAAACTTTTTATAATGTACTGCTATTATAATTTTGTATTATAGTGACAAGTGAATCCACCATCCTTCTAAAGTATAGAAGAACATGGATTATTACTTAATTTTTTAATGTTCTACATTACACATAATAAATGCTCAAAATATTATATTTTAACTAAATGTTACTTTTACGATCAAATCACTGTGGACTTTTCGTCAGGAATAGTCTAAACATCATTGCATCAAGACCACTCACAATCTTGCTATAAAGTAAAGATCGACTATGTCTACCAGTCCATCAGTGGTCTTAAAAGTGGAGTCACAATGGATAATCCACTGCAATGTGCGACAAAAATTTTAGGAATTCTATCTACATGTGGTTTTTATCTCATCCTTTGTAAGTTTTCTTCTATTTTATATATATCTTTCTTAATGCATGAAAAAATACTATGAAATGCTCTAATATGTAAATAAATGCTAAATGTGTACTGGACATGTAGGCTCCTAAAACTTTTACTAATGAGTGTACTGTCTACAGTCTGGAGATCAGTGCACTGTCCCACAACATGGTCTCTCTCCTAGGGCCATGCTAATCTATTCAACTCCTCATGGAACCCAGCTTATGTCTTTTGATTCCCAAATCTAGCTCACAACCAGTGTGTTTGTTTTGAATGACAGTGTGGCAGCTACTCCATATGAAGTGCATACTTCACACCAAGACTTCACGATCACCAAATGAAAGCTTCTTTAAAAGAGGTTCTATACCTAGTCTGTCATTATATCTACCTTGAAACCCCCCACCACTTCACCACACAAGAAGGTTTTCCATAATAACAGGCTCCAAATAGATGTTTGCTTCATGAATAGGCTAACACAGATATTGACATCAAAAGGCAGCTGAGTGTGCTGGTTAACAGCAGAGGCTCATATCTGTATTCTGCCACTTACACAAACTGGAAGCCCCAAGCGTCAGATTCTTTCTCTGGGAAATAAAAGTAATAAGAGCACCTTTCTTATAGGTATATTGTTTATTTGGCAAGCACCTGAACATGACAAGCATTTCATAAATTTAAGATTATTATTTACTTGCTTATTATTATTTACCATTATTATGGTGTCCTTGAGACTCAAACACAGTAATGTTCACCAAGCATCTAGTACACACTGAGTGAATGAATATTATTCATGTTGGTATGAATAATTCCCTGTGACTTCTTTCTCCTTCCCTCTACCTTATCATCTCACATTTATAAACAACTTTCTTGAGACTATCATGGCACTATTCGCTGGAATTGATTAGTTCACATACTCTTCCATGTCTTGTGAATTAATCTCTTCAGCCATATTTTGCTTTGTTTTAATAGTATCATTGTTGCTGCTCTTGTTCTTGTTGCTGCTGTGTGGTTTCATGAGATAAGCTCCTCTAAATTTCCAGGAAAAATGTGCTATGAATCTGGTAGATAAAACTCTCCTTTTGGATTGCTAGTAGCATTTTTTTGCAACTTTACACACATATAGTTATTTATAAATGTAGGACTAATACTAGTTGATTCCTTGCCCAGATAATAAAATTAGATAAGATCATCATCTTGACTCAAAAACATTAATTTAGTAGCATTAATTAATGTAGAAAATGTCAAAAATGCATGAAATATAAAATGATATAATTACCATTTAGTGTACACTTCTTTTTCCTTGTCAATGGGCAAAATCAGGGACCTCCGTGGTCCCTGTTCAATATTATCTTGAACTTCCCATATCTGTCCAAGAGGTGAAACTGTGAATTTCTCAGTGTGTCATGTGCTATTTCAGTATAAGCATGTTGGAGGAGATGATGGTGGAATGGCAGGAGGGATCATATTAGATAATTTCTCCCATCTCATGAACATTTGAGAGGGTTCCCCTTTGCCATTTGGGGCTTCAAAAACCGATTTTCTGTTAAATCAACACATCTGATAATGTTGATACAGCTCTTATTGTCAAAAAAAAAATCATCTTTGTAGGTGGCATAATTGTGTAAAAAATCCGAAAGGATTTTTCCTCCTGGAACTAGTAATTATAGTAAGGTTTCAGGATACAAGGATAATATACAAAAGTCAATTGCTTTCCTAAATATCTGCAATGAACGATTGGAATTTGAAATTCAAAACACAACACTATTTACAGTAACACCATAAATATGAAATACTTAGGTGCAGATCGAAGAAAATGTAAGCAGGATCTATATGAAGATCAAATATCAAGCTGATGAAATAAAGCAAGATCTAAATAAATAGAAAGATATTTCACAATAAGACTTAACATTTTAACAAATGTCAGTTTAGATGTGAGTTCAGAAACTTCATCAATCAATATGTACAGATGGCAATAAGTATATGAAAAGATGTTCAACATCTTATGATATTAGAACTGTTGATTATAACAACAATGAGATGCCATCACACACCTATTCGAGTGGCTAAAATTAAGAACACTGACAACACCAAACGCTGGTGAGAATACAAGGCATCAGGAGCTCTCATCCATTGCTGGTAAAAATGCAAAATGGTATAGTCATTTTGGAGGACACTTTGACAATTTAGTATAAAACAGTCTTACCATATGATCCAGAAATAATTTTCCTAGATATGTATCCAAATGAGTTGAAAACATGTGTTCATACAGACCCCTCTACATGAATGTTTATAGAAGCTTTATTCATAATTGCCCCAAATGGGAAGCAACCAAGACAAGTGCTTCAGACAGTGAATGGAGAAACAAACTGTGGTATATCCATTCAGTGAAATTTTATTCAGCAATAAAAAGAAATGAGTTATTAAGCCACAAAAGAAATCTTGGAGTAACCTTAAGTATACATTGCCAAGGGAAAGAATCCAGTTTAAAAAAGCTACATACTGCATGATTCCAACTATATGACATTTCTAGAATTACAGACACCAAAACAGATTGGTGGTTGCCATGGGTTCAAGGGGAGGGAAAGAGGGAGGAATAGGATTTTTAAGGGCACTGAAGCTATTTTCTATGATACTGTAATGGTGGATATATGATACTGCATTTGTTAAAACCCAAAGCACTGTACAACACAAAAGGTGAACCCCCATGTCAACTATGGACCTTAGTTAATAATAATGAATCAATACTAGTTCATCAATTTAACAAATGTACTATGCAAATGCAACTCTTAATAATAGGGGAAATTGCACAGAGGAAGAGTGAGTATGTAGGAATTCTATACTTTCTGTTTAACTTTTCTGCAAGCCTAAAACTGCTCTAAAGTCTAAAATATATTGTAAAAGAAAAAATACATAATAAATTTAAAAATTTCTTCACAGCAAATTACCTATATGTGTATAAAAATACCTATATAATATATATGCATGTGCACACAGTCAGATAAAATAACCATGTATCTCTTTTCATGACAACTTTTTAATGTTGTATTCTGTTATTTTCCCTTTTTCTATTTCTGCAGTGACTAACCGTCATCAGGAAGTGAGGAAATGTAGATAGTTATGCTAAATTATGCTTACAAGAAATTTACTAGTGAAGGGAACTGGGCTGAAATGGATAGTTGTAGGAATCTAAAGGTCTACTAAAGAATTATTTTAAAAGGATATAATGATACCAACTATAGAAATATGAACAGTAGCTCATTAAATTTTGTTCTTTAGTTATTCCACTTTCTTCCAAGGAATACAGATGGATACATGAATGTAAAACTGTTAAAATGTGAGAAAAACAAGCACATACCAAATCATTGATGCTGATCATTAGAATGTGCTGATATTCTCTTCCGTCTTTACCTTCAATATCACAATCAGATGATGCTACTGGCAACAGAACAAGGATCAGGGGAGGAATTCCAAAGATATACCTAAAAGAAACTAAATTGAACAGTGAGTAAGAATAAGCTAACTGTTGTAAGTTATATTATATAGTTTGATTGTGTTGTTTCAATTGGCCTCATCATTTCTTTCTTTTTTTTTTTTTTTTTTTAATTTACTTTGAGAGAGAGAGCAAGCACAGGCGGGGGAGGGGCAGAGAGAGAAGGAAACAGAGAATCCCAAGCAATCTCCAAGCTGTCAGTGCAGAGCTCCGCATGAGGCAGATCCCATTAACCTTGAGGTCATGACCTGAACCAAAATCAAGAGTCAGACACTTATGGGGTGCCTAGGTGGCTCAGTCGGCTAAGTCTCCAACTTCCACTCAGGTCATGATCACACGGTTCGTGGGTTCGAGCCCCGTGATGGGCTCTGTGCTGACAGCTAGCTCAGAGCCTGGAGCCTGCTTCTGATTCTGTGTCTCCCTCTCTCTTTCTGACCCTCCCCTGCTCACTCTGCCTCTCTCTCTCTCCCTCAGAAACAAAACATTTTTTAAAATACTTAAAAAAAAAGAGAGACACTTAACCAACTCAGCCCACCCAGGCGACCATTTATTTCTAATGCGTTTTTAAAATGCATCTCAGCTTTTGGATAGTGTGGGAAAAACCCTAAACTTCAATATTATGTAACAACCAACGTAGGATTGCATTTCAGAGTTTAGATATCTCTCACTTTTTTATTTAAAAATTACTCTTTGGAAAAGCACCAAACAGGTGCGATGAAAGCAGTCTCTTTGCCTCAGGAAAGTGTCTAGGGTATAAATCAGTTTATTTAATCTCAGTTTATGTTGAGCATTTCTACAAGAAAAAGCATCTACAGGTAAACAGGTAAGTTACAGGTAAAAAAAAAAACAGTTAAAAATTTTTGAAGTTTTATGATTGGTGGCATGCATATTTATGTAAACCTTGATGGCTATCCAAGTATCCAGCTGCTTCTGGGGGCAGCATTGCAGGAGGTTTATTTCCATGGTACTGTACTGTGATTATAGTCTTTCTTTTTAATAATGGACCTTAAAGAGTTTAACCTTCCCAAAATTGTGACAAAGTTGACGCTTATATTTTGATACTTTATCTTTTCGTTTTCTAAGTGCCCAGAGACCAACATTTTCTTCAAACACGGCTCTGTCTAGCTTCTTGACCTGTTAGAAAAAGCCACTAAATAAATTCACGACTTCTTAACTAACGATTTATATCTGTTTTTGATAAGCCTTCCCAGCTAGAGACAATTGTCTAAACAAAAGGAATTAAATTAAAAATGGTATCATTTCAGGCAGTAATAATGCCCTGATGGAAAGCCAGTTACTCCCAGAGACATTAAAATCTGGTTATATATGGACTTATTCTTTGTAAACCTGCCAAAATGTCTTATTTGTATCTTTCTGCAAACTCTTGACCTAAGTTGACAATATATTTCCTGTGAATTTCTAAATGAATTTTAATTGTACTTGTTGACTGCAAGACGTTTCACATCTGTGTGTTTTCTGATTCAGACTACAAACAATACTGCCTGGTACCCAAGGACCTAATATTGTTACAATCTAAAGACTGTTAAGTACATCATAAAGTTCCCAATAACATTACCATCTATTATATCATTATCTGTCATACAAAAATCAATAGCACTCTCCAATAAATTTTGAGCTCTTAGTGACCCATATTTTTACAAATAGAAGAAGTAGGCTAAATAGCAGGTATAAGAACAGATATGAATCCTCCATCTCCTCTTCATATATCACGGACACTTGACAAAGTAAGACAAACAAAATGAGACAAGGAGTTTATTCATAGCTCTGAATAACACAAGTGTTTATCTGCGTTCAAGCAAAATTTACATAGATTAATAATAATGATGATGATAGTTATGTTTGAGTAGGTATCATGTGCCAAGCACTTTGTTACCTTATTACCTACATTATCTGTAAAGATCAAAAGACTCCTGCAAATTAATCCTTTTTGTAAAAATCAGACAGTAGGTACCAGGTCCAGATTCTAACCTGAGTTTACTGCTTCACCAGGATTTTATCAGAAATGGCCATAATCTTTTATAACATGTAATTACATTAGTCCTCTGAATGTAACCCATCTCTTTGTAATATTACACAGCTCTGCCTCTCTCTTGTATCACTGTTCTGCATCCTGAAGTTTCTCAAACAATAATCAATCGCTATTTATTTATTGAATATACTGGATTTGTATAGATTGCATACAGCCAAATTTCATTTTTTCTGTCTTGTTACAGGTATCCAAAGGTAGATTTGGAAAGAGTAGATGATAAGGAGAAGTTATACCACATACAACTTAAGGGGAATATAATAAAATAAATAAATAAATAATAATGAAAAAAGAGACACTTTCACTATTATAAATAAATGCTATTTTAAAGGTCCACCCTTTATGTTTTAATAGAGGAGGTTGTTTTACTTTCTATGAGTAGCACGTGTTGTGTCCTCTTCACCCTAACTTTCAGTAACTAGTGTTCCCCAAATTCATTATCAATCCGTTTATTCACTGAATGACATTTTATCAGGGCTTTCAATGATGACTTGGCAGAAAACTCAGTCTTTTTTATGTATTACAGCTAGTTTCTCAATTCTGAAATAATTTGTCTTGCCTGTAGAGAGTGTCTTTTGTCGCTGTTGTTGTGAAACAGGTCAGCTCCAGATGGACTAGAGCAACACAAAACACAGAGGGTTTGGAGTATGGAGACTTCTGGAGGTTTTGTCTTGCTCTGACAAGGGCTTGTATGACAATGGTTTGTGAGATTGACTGAATGACAGCATCTTTTAAGTTTCCTTTAGCTGATCTGTAAAATGAAATCTTTAGACTAAATGATCTCTTAACATCCCATCCAACTTTCAAACACCGTAATTCTAAGAATCTCTCTGGCCATCCAAATGAAGCATTTCTTTACACTTGAAGTCGCTTCTGGACAGTACTGCAAACAAACTCAGGGCTTCAGACTCACATCTCTCAGGTTCCCATCTCTTGAATTAACAATTCGCAGTTTGGTCTGCAACTGAAGTCTTTTCTCCACATCATCTAGAGAGTGAGCATATTAATATTGCCTAGTTTGAGAATGCTCTTGACATTGTTGTCACAAGAGGAAACAAACTCTGCTTTTATTCTGTTTTGTTTCAGGTTATACATAGAAACGTACCCCTTTCCCAACCCTGAACTTTTCTTTAGGTTACAGAAAAGGCAAACCATAAGGAATAATGCAAGGCAAGCTTGGGCCTGTGGAATTGTCTTTAGATTTCCTGAAGGGATTGAAACTGGAGAATTTGTTTTCAGTAGGGAATTTGGTTAAACCAGAATGATGACTGTCTAAAGAATTCTTGTTGGTTTTTAATTTAAGCCAAACAATACATTCAATCCTCAGCTGTATAAGTTATGGGGTCAAAGTGAACATAAAAAAAATTAGTTTCTACAGGAGTGCCTGGGTGGCTCAGCAGTTTAAGCGTCTGACTCTTCATCTTGGCTCAGGTCATGATCTCAGCTCAGGTCATGATCTCAGGGTTCATGAGATTAGCCCTGAGTCGGGCTCTGTGCACACAGCATGGAGTTTGCTTGGGATTTTCTCTCTGCGCCCCCTCTCTCAAAATAAATAAACTTAGAAAAAATTAGTTTTTCTCCTGTCTATCAAATCCAATTTTTCATCAGCCTTTAAGACCAATGAGTGCTTATTTAATATCCATAATAACATTTCATGGACCCATTTTCACTGGGAATTAAAAAAATACTCAAAAGACATTCAGGATGAAACAGAAAACATGATCTGAATATATAAGACTTGACTTTAATATGAACAACGGACACAACCAAATTGGTGCACAAAGCACACAGAAATTTAATAAACAGAAAACAACCATGTGTCATATGGAAATCATTTCCTTAACGTTACAAACATATATTTGATTATCTTCATCTAAAGAAATCTAATATCTGTCATAACCAATATTAAGACTTTATTGTAAACTCTATCCACAAATCCCATGATAAGCCCTTAAAGGTATTTCTACAGCCGTCCTATGATTTTTGCATATAATATGTCATTTAATCTCATAACCTCTTCAGTAGGTAAGTGCTACCAACTAGTCACAGTTTTGCAGGCAGAGAATCCGAGGAACAAAGAAAGTTTTCCTCATATATAATGAAAGACAGTATGAAGAGTTCAGAAATTTAGCTTTTAGCCACCGTATACTGCATCCTACAAAAACAAGTGTGTGTGTGTGTGTGTGTGTGTGTGTGTGTGTGTGTGTAGTCAGGGGGAATGTATAAAAACACATCTTTTCTCACATGAACCTAAGGTGCTTCCTGGCAAAGCTCTGAAACACTGCATCATACACTCTTATTTCAGAAAACAGACCCTAAATATTTGCTCTTATTACACTAGGTTATGTGTCAGAGGTGAGATCCTTAAAAATAATCTCATGTGCATGAGTGTGAATATGACATATAAGTTGGTCCCATAAAATAGCCTTTTCATTTTTGTTTCAGATATGGAAACATCAATGTGGCACCATGTGTGATTCTCTTGTGTTCCTGTTCAGGCTTTCTCATCATTCTCAGATCCCTGTCTTTACTATTCCATTTTTAGTCCTCAAATATGATTACATTACCTAAACTAGAAAGTATAGTTGAGAACCACATAGGAGAGCCTCGACTAACTCAACTCCCAAAAGAAACAGCAAAAAAAAACCCTCTTTACAGTAACTCTATCCTTAAGCTTCTAGTAAAATCTCTTGGAACAAAATGCAAAAGCCACACATTATTACGAGAAGTTCAGAATTCTATTACTTTGTTTGCTAGTAATAACTTGCGGTAAATGAACAATATAGATACACTTCAGGAAATAAAGCTCCCTGTTAATAAAGCACACACTAGCTTCCATTTTTTTCTTTTTTTCTTTGCCTTTTTTTTTTTTTTACCTCTCCACTTCAAATCAGAGGTGATGCAGGGATCAGAACCAAGAGCTATAAGAAAGAAATAATCGCAGGAGATCCATGGCATTGTAAGGAAGACCGGGATGTACCTAATTTCTAGTTGTATACTAAACTTCTGGAGGGCACCTATTACAAATCTTTTTCCATAATTGTCCTCCATACTCTATCCCTACAACCCCCTTGATTTTGGTACTGATCTGCAACTTCTTCGCTATGCCAGTTCTTGATTCTTTAATAACCTATGAAAGAGAGGAAAGACTCCTTTGATCTAACGGTGTAGCCTGGAAAGCGCACCGAGCAGGCGTGAAACGGAAGAGCAAACTGCTCCCTACTCCCGCCCCCTCCCCCACCCGTCTTTTTTTTTTTTTTTTGGCTTGAGGAAGTATTCACTATAAACCTTTCTAATTTCCCTCAGCAGATCTTCGCCCCATCACGTCTCATTTTCTCCTTTTTTCCCCCCCTTCCAGTAAACTTTTGGGCTCTTTTCCTTGGCCATATGGCTGCCACCGGAATCCAGGTCCCTCGACTCGGCTCTGACCTTGTCCTTTTTACTCTTTGTCCGTAGTCCGCACAAATAAAATACACTGCATCTCTGCAAAGGTCTCGAATTTGAACTTACGCCTGGTTAATTCTGCCTCCTCCAAGGAGGACCCATATAGGAAAAAAAAGCAAAAACCCGAAACTCGCCTTCTCGGTGCCAGCCCAAGCACCCGGGTTCCCAGCAAAGGGGACGCGGCACAGCCCCAGTCGGAAACTCCCAGCCTCGCAGAGGGGGCGAAACGGGGTTTTCCAGAGACCTGTCCCTTTAGGGTTTAAAAGCGCGTCCCGTGGGAGCTTCGCTTTCACTTCTCTAGAGAGTACGGAGCTCCGGGAGCCCAGGTACTGGCCCCCACCCGGGCGCCTGCTGACCGACGGCAGCGCTGGCTCGGGAAGCCCGACGGCGAGCCACTCGCTGCCTCTGAGACCTGGTTGCCACCGCTGAGCGGCGCCGAGGCTGCAGCGCTCGGGCTGGGGCGCCTCGCAGCCGGCCAGGAGCAGCGGTCCCAAGTGCAAGTGGCTGCGGGCCAGGGTACTGAGGCGCGGCTAACGCCTGCCTGCGAGACAGCCAGTGCTCCCGGCAGGTCCAAAGTGCAAGGCTGGACTGTCCCGGACGCGCCGGGGCGCCGGGCCCGGCAAAGCGTCCTGGAGTCCCCCGGCGTGCAGGGCGCGCGAACCTGTGCGCCTGGAAGAGGAGCCCTTACCATGGAACATGGTCTGCGGGAGGCGGGCGTGGTCATGATGACCGCAGCTGCAGCAGGAGCAAGCTCTCACCGCCCATAGTCGCTGCCAGGACCCTGGTCTTCCGCGGAGGGGCCGGGAGTCCGTGCGGGGCAGGGCGGTCTCTGCGGCTGGTTGCTTTCACCCACGCCGCGCCTGCTGCTTCATCCATCCCAAGGGGGGCGGCACACACCACGGCCCGACTCTGCGCTTTGCCTTTCCCATAACTTCCGTAGGATCCGCCGGCAATGTACTTTCAGTTTCTACTTTGCGCTGGGTCTGCAGGTTCGATCTTCGGGTTCAGCACCCGGGCGCCTTCACCGTCCCACCTCTCTGGAGCACCTGCGTCCTGCCCCAGCTCTTTCCGTGCACCTGGACGCACCAGAGGAGGGCGCGAATTTCCAAAGCACCACAGAAGGAAGGAGATGGCCTTCTGAATGAGAACAATTCGAGGCAAAACACTTTCCAAATGACCTCTAACCGCCTTGGCAAAGCCAGGCGACTGGGATCTAAAAGCATTGGTTGCTAATGTGTCCACGGAAGCCTCAAATGTGTAGGACGAAAGCTCGGCTATTGCAAGCCTACGACGCCACAAGGGAGGCGTCGCCACGGATGTAGTGATGCCAAGTCGTCTTGGGGGGGAAAAAAGGAAGTACAGAATGTTTAACAGGGTCACGCCCTCGGCCCCTCAACCTCTGTAATCAGGCTCTTTCTGCCCTGTGGTTTGTAGATGCACCTGCCCAGGTGAGACCTCAAAGAAAAAATAATCCTGTGAGTGCATCTAATCTGGTAAGTGTATGTTTGGACCCAAAAATCAAAGCCCAAATTGAGTGGAGGAAATGGAGACAGACTATAATAGTCGATAACTATGACTTCCACGTACACATTTATCGGAATTGGGCAATAAATCACACTATCCATTTTGATTGTGTTTTACTGAAGAGTTCATTTATTTTTCTAAGCTCGAATTATTTTAGAATTTCCTGTCCGAATTTGTTTTCTGATATTCTGCAGGAACCCTGCTTAAAGAAGGTGGGTACTGTAAAGTGATAATAGTGATGATGACAATGGCTGTCATTTATCTAGCATTTGCTTTGTACTAGTATTGTACTAAGCATTTTCTGTATATCGGCTCATGCAAACTTCTCTGAGTAGACAATTTTCTTATCTGCACTTCACAGATGTGGGAATGGAGACTTCCTTAAGTAACTTGCCAGAGTTCACTTAGCTAGTTGGTAATAGAGCTTGGACACAAACCTGCTGTGTTTTGGCTCTAGAGTTCATGCTTGCAAACTCTGTGTTAGTGGTCCTTGTGAATAATGTGGAGATTGATGCCAGCAGGGTAGCAGGGTCAGGTGTCATGTGGGTGTGTCTATTCCCCATTGTGGGGACCTCAGGAAAGCTTTCTGAAGTTTCTGAGTTATAAACGGAGACTCAAGCAGGAACGAAAGTAGGGCTGTGAACCTTCCAGAATCTATTATCACGTGAACAAAGAAAAGAGGAAAAGAAAGAAGGGAGAAAGAAATAGAGATGAACAGTGAAGTAGAGAATGAGACAGAGTTGCTCAAGCCGGACGGTTGGATCTCTGATTCTTCTTTTAGTCTCACTTCTCACATCCAATCCATAAGCAGATCTTGTCAACTTTACCTTTAAAATAAATCCTGAATCCAATCTATTATGTGAATTGCCTGTGAGCAAATCATTAAAACCCTGCTGTCCGGGGATCATCCAGCTTTCACCCTTGCTGAAGACTCCTTCACTTTCCTCACAGCGGCAGGATATTTGATTTACACAATACCACCTTCTGTGGTCACCCTCTGGTTACTTTCCAGTGCGTACCAAGCCCTCAAGGTTCAGGGTGATCTGGGCACTGCTGCCTCCTCTGACCTTCCCTGCTGCACATCTCACTATGGCACATTTTTCTTTCCCGAGCCCAGCCTACATCCACGAGAAGAACAGTATCCAGGACACAGACATTCAGAAAGTATTGTTGAGTGACAGAATGAGACAGGACAATTGCATGAGAATGTATGAATGAGAATATGCATGAAGAAGATGTATGTAAAGGCAGAGGGAACTAGAAGGAAAGAGGAAGAGAAGGGGGGAAGCAATAGAGAATAAGAGACAGAATGGGGTGGGAAAAGCCAAGTGTTTCCATTTGACTGGAACCTAGAGTGGGAAATGGGGAGTGGAGAAACAGGAGGCTGGAGTGACTTTTAAAAATGAATTCTGCAACTAAACACACTTGGATTGGTTATTTATAAATTTAAAATCCCTGATAGCACCACTGAGGTATGTAATTGCACATAGCCTACACCTTTAAAAAATAAAAAAACTTTTCAGGGACAGATAAAAGAGCATCCATCACTAACTTGCTCAAGGAGAAATCCGTCTTCCTTTTTCATGCAGTCATAAAACATGACAGAATAAAGGCTTGTGCATAAATGAACTTTTGGGAATCATGAGGGAAAATTCTGCAGAGCTTCAGGAGAGGACATGTAAATTCCTCACTAAATTTTGACCCCAAATGTAAAGAATCACTCTGAAGAAAATATTCATAATGAATTTGGAATTGTTATTGGTATGTGAAAAAAGACACATTGTACCTACATTGAGTTATTATTTTTCTTTATATAAGAGAATTAATACTGTTTGGAAAAATATTCCAAAATGAAGTCTTAAATCAGTGGTTGATATTTTGAGAAGCTGAACATTATTTTTTATCAGACACATGGATAAGGGTTAAACAATTTATGGTTTTTTTATATGCTCATGTTTTATGATTAGAGAAATGGAGTGGTTACTATAAAGTTCACTCATAGAATCCATGAATTGTGCAGAAAAATCAACATGGAAACAAAATAGTACATCGTTTATGAATTATAACCAATAAATATTAAGAGGGAAGACATCATCTCAGAAAGATTTATACAATGTAATAGAAACAATTGAAATAAAACGATATGAATGTCTACTTAAAGAGAGAATTGTTAAAGGTTAATCAATGTCTTTTTAATTGTTCTACAATCTTCAGTCAAATTAATCAATTTGTGGTAAACCTGAAGATATTTTCTTGATTAATTATCTGAACTATTTGTACCCAATCTAATATGACTATTGTTTATAGTCTGAGATCTGAGTGCTAGCTATCTTTCTATGGATTTAGAAAAAAATTAATGTTTTAATTTTATTTTTCAGAGAGACAGAGAGAGAGAGAGAGGGAGAGAGCATGAGCGGGGAAGGGGCAGAGAGAGAGGGACACTCAGAATCCAAAGCAAGCTCTAGATGGTCAGCACAGAGTCCAACATGGGGTTCAAACTCACGAACTACAAGATCATGACCTGAGCTGAAGTCAGATGCTTAACCAACTGAGCTACCCAGACATCCCTGTCTATGGATTTTTTATGAGGTAACTATGACTTCATTTTCCAGGCATAATGCTCAATATATTTCAAACATAGACACACCACACACACATAAAGCCTCATACATACTGAACAGTTGCATAGGGGCCTATGCATGGAAGATCTCCCTGCTTAATTAAATACTCTACTGTCACTATCTTGAAATTCTTAATTATTTTTGGATAAGGGGACTTTCAGTTTCACTTTGCACTGGGCCCTGCAAATTCTGTGACTGATCATGCACACACATATATGCATGTCTTCAAGATGGTTTCACTCTGGTGGGGAAATGTGTGTTAGATGTGTGACTTCAAAGATAAAGAATATTATGAAAGGGAAAGGATGAGATGTATTTCAAACAGGGTTTAAGGCAATCTTGACTCATTTTAAAAATTAGTGAAACTAGGATCTAAAAAATGTTAACTTACCTCTCTAATGGAAAAATAGCTGTAAGTAGACAACTTATAATTCTAAATCATATCTGTTTTATTTTCAAGCCTGAGCTTGAGGATGGACTTTGAATTTTATCAAATGAGTACTGAGCATCTATTTACATGGTCATGCTTTTTCTTGTTGTATTCCTGAATAAACTACAAATTTACCATAATGCTAAATTCAAGTTGCTAATATTTAACTTAGACTTTTACAATCATATTTATAATTGGTATATGTTTGTTCACATATTGTATTTAATTAGACTTGGGCTGTTTCATCATATTTTCTTGGCTCCACAAAGGGATATGGGAATTCTATTGTTTTGTAAAACCGTAAATGTTTAATCATTATATAGACTATTTGTTTCTGGGTGACTGACTAGAGTTCAACAGTAAAACATACTGAATTTCATGGGCTATAGCCCAGGGATAGAATGAGACTGTCTATTTCAAGCTATAGAAGAATCCAAATAAAACGGCCCTTCTGAGTCTGAATCAGAATATCAGGAACCCTACTGTAAATGTGTATGTCAGCATATCACTGATTGCTTGAGCCATGAAAATGAGTGAACTCATCCAACTTAGAAGAGATAAGAAAGAGAGAAAGCTAATGCCAGGGGGAAACGTGAGACACAAACATTAAGGTTAGATGGAGAGAGGGTGCACACCAGCAGACTAACAAGTAGTGGACAGCAGAGTGGGAGAGGCAGAAGTCGGTGTCCCAGCGTACGATTTCAAAATAGGTTAAGTAGTCAGTATTTCCAAATGTCACAAAAAGATCGAGCGAACTGAAGATTGTAAAGGGTGTCCACTAATTTGGCAGAGTAGAGTTTGTCTGTGGTTCTCCTGACAATGATTTGAGAAGAGCAGCGTAGAGAGAAGCTATATTCCAATTTGTGGGCTACAAGGGAAGATGCAAAGAGAAGAGACAGCTTTTAAAAGATCTCTGGAAAGATAGAAGAAATCAGGCAATGGTTTGAAAGGCATGTAAAGCATAAAAGAAGTCTCCATTTTCGTGCATGAGAAGAACTAAAGCATATTTATATATTAATTGGTAAAATTAGGGTTTTTGGAAGAAGCAGGAAAGGATGGAACCGACCAACCCAAGATACATGACTTTTTCATGTGCACCCTTCATTTATCTCTCCTCTTTCATTTCAGTCCTTAAATTGTGTAGTTCTAAACAATCAGAATCCATTATAAATCTGGTGTCTAATTTCATGTTTCTTATTGAAATGTCCTCTATGACCTCGCCTGAGTACTCTGGATTGAATATTGGTGAGGGTGAGGGCAAAATATTTCCCAAATTGCTGTTCAGAGGGAGGAGTGGTAGCTTATGTAGTTTGCATCATCTAGTCCTTTTTTACACTAATGGGTATGTTATTGGCAATTAGGGGTTTCTTTTATGTACTAAATTTTGGAGGGACTGTGCTTTTAACTGTTGCCTTTGTAAATGATTAATGAAAGAAAATTACACTTATGACAGTTTTCTTCATGGACATTATTTGAAGAAAATGGAAAAATATCTTCCCTTATTGCTTTAAAATCCCTGAACAGACTCCCTTGACATCATCCAGTTGCTATGTGAGCATTTTGAGTTGTTCTTATAAGCTTTATGGACAATAGTGACAGTATTGTATTCAACCTGGAGTTCTCTGAAATCAATAGAATTCCTTCCAAATTACAGATTCTTCCCAAGTATGACCTGTAGAAAAGGGAGATAACCGATTGCATGTGTCTTGACTTGCTGTTCTTACAGAAAACCAATGCTCTGGGCAAACCTGTGTTAATATCCAAAGATGTTATAACAATTACTGATTGACATTGCTATGTCTAAGATTCTGGGAAGCCTGTCAAAATTCTTCTATTTAATTTAAATTTAGACTCCTTTTTCTAGTACGGAAGGCTGTGTGTTTTATTTAAATCCTTTTATTGTTAAATTAGAAAGTTAGTTCAATCTGCTTCTCCTTCAGGCAAGCCAAAGTGCTCCAACACATTTGTCATTGTGTTGGACTCTTAGAACAACTATTAACTTGTACATGACATGGAATGATTAAATGTATTGCAGCAGTAATTAAGTCCATAAATAGTAATAAAGAAAAAGATCTTATACATCCTTGAGTTCCCAGGCTATCAGTTGTTCCTCATGTCAATAGTGTGTCGACTAACTAGCATCTCAAAAGCCTGGAACTACCTACCATTGACATGCTTGCCTAAAAATTCAATATATTAGCTGGTAGTGATATATACACTTCAATGCAAAAGGCACAAAATTGGAAGTTTTTGAGAGATCAAAACACTAAGTTGTTGAGTTCGGTGTTTCAGAAAATGATTTCTTCAAACAATGGAGCAGAGTGTCATTGAGTAATATGCCCTATGAAATGGCGGCCATATGCTTTGATTTCCTTGTTTCTTTTACTATGTTAGCAATTCTCCCTAATGTTTAACTAACAAGTTTTCTAATCATGTCTTCCTCATTAGATTACTTTTCTGACCAACAGTTGTTCCTGGTCAGTCCTGGGTAAGACATTGTTTTAACCAGTGAAATGTAATATTTTCTATGTCTTATTATTTCTTTCCTTTCAAAATGATATTCTGTGTTATTTTCATTCTCTGAGACTTAAAAAATTTTGTATTTGATTGTTTATGTAAATTTACATTCAAGTTAGTTATCATATAGTTCAACAATGATTTCAAGAGTAGATTCCTTAATGCCCCTCACCCATTTAGTCCATCCCCCCTCCCACAACCCCTCCAGTAACCCTCTGCTTGTTCTCCATATTTAAGAGTCTCTTATGCTTTTGTCCATCTACCTGTTTTCATATTATTTTTGCTTCTCTTCCCTTATGTTCATCTGTTTTGTATCTTAATGTCCTCTTATGAGTGAAGTCATATGATATTTGTCTTTCTCTGACCATTTTCATTTAGCATAATACCCTCTAGTTCCATAATACTCTCTAGAATGGCAAGATTTCATTCTCTTTGATTGCTGAGTATTACTCCATTGTGTGTGTGTGTGTGTGTGTGTGTGTGTGTGTATACACACATCTTCTTTATCCATTCATCCATCAATGGACATTTGGGCTCTTTCCATACTTTGGCTATTGTTGATAGTGCTACTATAAACATGGGGTACATGTGACCCTTTGAAACAGCATACCTATATCCCTTGGATAAATATCTAGTAGTGCAATTTCTGAGTAGTAGGGTATTCCTATTTTTAATTTTTTGAGGAACCTCCATACTGTTTCCCAGAGTGGCTGCACTAGTTTGCATTCCAACCAGCAGTGCAAAAGAGATCCTCTTTCTCTGCATCTTCGCCAACATCTGTTGTTGCCTGAGTTGTTAATGGTAGCCATTCTGATGGATATGAGGTGGTATCTCATTGCGGTTTTGATTTGTATTTCCCTGATGGTGAATGATGTTGAGCTTTGTTTCTTGTGTCTGTTGGCCATTTGGATGGCCTTCTTTGGAGAAGTGTCTGTTGATGTCTTTAGCCCATTTCTTCACTGGATTATTTGTATTTTGGATGTTGAGTTTGATAAGTTCTTTATAGATTTTGGATACTAACTCTTTACCTGACATGTCGTTTGCAAATATCTTCTCCCATTTTGTTGGTTGCCTTCTAGTTTTGCTGATTGTTTCCTTTGCTGTGGAGAAGCTTTTTATTTTGGTGAGGTCCCAATAGTTCATTTTTGCTTTGTTCTCCTTGCCTCTGGAGACTTGTTGAGTAAGAAATTGTTGTGGCCAAGGTCAAAGAGATTCTTGCCTGCTTTCTCCTTGAGGATTTTGATGACTTCCTGTCTTACATTTAGGTCTTTCATCCATTTTGAGTTTATTTTTGTGTATGGTGTAAGAAAGTGGTCCTGCTTCATTTTTCTGCATGTCGCTGTCCAGTTTTCCCAGCACCACTTGCTGAAGAGACTGTCTTTATTCCATCGAATATTCTTTCCTGTTTTGTCAAAGATTACTTGGCCATATGTTTGTGGGTCCATTTCTGGGACCATTGATTTGAGTGTCTGTTATTATGCTAGTACCATACTGTCTTGATGATTACAGCTTTGTAATACAGCTTGAAGTCTGGGATTGTGATGCCTCCTGCTTTGGTTTTCTTTTTCAAGATTGCTTTGGCTACTCAGGGTCTTTTCTGGTTTCATACAAATTTTAGGATTCTTTGTTATAGTTCTGTGAAGAATTGTGGTGTTATTTTGATAGGCATCTCATTGAAAATGTAAATTGCTTTGGGTAGTATTGACATTTTAACAATATTTGTTCTATCCAAGAGGATGAAATATTTTTCTATTTTTTTGTGTCTTCTTCAATTTCTCTCATAAGCTTTCTATAGTTTTCAGTGTATACATTTTTCACCTCTTTGGTTAGATTTATTCCTAGGTATTTTATGGGTTTTGGTGCAGTTATAAATGGTATTGATGCCTTGATTTATCTTTCTGTTTCTTCACTGTTAGTGTATAAGAATGCAACCAATTTCTGTGCATTGATTTTATATCCTGACACTTTGCTGAATTCATGGATCAGTTGTAGCAGTTTGTTGGTGGAGTCTTTTGGGTTTTCCATATAGAGTATCATGCCATCTGTGAAGCGTGAAAGTTTGACCTCCTCCTGGCTGATTTGGATGCCTTTTGTTTCTTTGCATTGTCTGATTGATGAGGCTAAGACTTCCAATACTATGTTGAAAAACAGTGGCCAGAGTGGACATCTCTGTCTTGTTTCTGACCTTAGGGGGAAAGCTCTCAGTTTTTTCCCATTGAGGATGATATCAGCATTGGGTTTTTCATATATGGCTTTTATGATCTTGAGGTATGATCCTTCTATTCCTACTTTCTTAAGGGTTTTTATAAAGAAAGGATGCTGTATTTTGTCAAATGCTTTCTCTGCATCTATTGAGAGGATCATGTGGTCCTTGTCCTTTGTTTTGTTGATGTGATGAATCACACTGATTGTTTCATGGATATTGAACCAGCCTTGCATTCCAGGTATAAATCTCACTTGGTCGTGGTGAATAACTTTTTTAATGTATTGTTGGATCTATTTGGCTAATATCTTGTTGACGATTTTTGCATCCATGTTCATCAGTAAAATTGGTCTCTAGTTCTCCTTTTTAGTGGGGTCTTTGTCTGGTTTTGGAATCAAGGTAATGCTGGTTTCATAGAAAGAGTTTGGAAGTTTTCCTTCCATTTCTATTTTTTGGAACAGCTTCAAGAGAATAGGTGTTAATTCTTCCTTAAATGTTTGGTAGAATTCCCCTAGAAAGCTATCTGGCCTTGGACCCTTGGTTTTTGGGAGATTTTTGATTACTAATTTGATTTCTTTTTTTAATGTGTATTTACTTTTAAGAGAGAAAAAGACAGAGTGTGAGTGGGGGAGGAACAGAGGGAGAGGGAGACACAGAATCTGAAGCAGACTCCAGGCTCTGAGCTGTTATCACAGAGCCTGATATGGGGCTTGAACCCACAAACCATGATATCATGACCTGAGCCAAAGTCAGATGCTTAACCGACTGAGCCACCCAGGCACCCCCTAATTCAGTTTTTTACTGCTTATGGACTTGATCGAATTTTCTACTTGTTCCTGTTTCAGTTTTGGTAGTTTACGTTTCTAGGAATTTGTTCATTTCTTCCAGATTACCCATTTAATTGCACTATAATTGCTCATAATATTCTCTTATTACTGGTTTTATTTCTGCTGTGTTGGTTGTGATCTCTTCTCTTTCATTCTTGATTTTATTTATTTGTGTCCTTTCCTTTTTCTTTTTGATCAAACTGGCTACTGGTTTATCAATTTTATTAATTATTTCAAAGAACCAGCTTCTAGTTTCATTGATCTGTTCTACTATTTTTTGGGTTTTGATAGCATTGATTTCTGCTCTAATCTTTATTATTTCCGGTCTTCTGCTAGTTTGGGGTTTTATTTGCTGTTCTTTTTCCAGCTGTTTAAGGTGTAAGGTTAGGTTGTGCATCTGAGGCCTTTCTTCCTTCTTTAGGAAGGCCTGGATTGCTATATATACTTCCCTCTTATGAACGCCTTTGATGCATCCCAGAGGTTTTGGTCTGTGGTGTTATCATTTTCATTGGCTTCCATGTACTTTTAATTTCCTCTTTAACTTCTCAGTTAGCCCATTCTTTCATTAATAGGATGTTCTTTAGTGTCCAAGTATTTGTTATCTTTCCAAATTTTTTCTTGTGGTTGACTTTGAGTTTCATAGTGTTGTGGTCTGAAAATATGTACACTATGATCTCGATCATTTTTTAACTTATTGAGGGCTCATTTGTGTCCCAGTATGTCATCTATTCTGGAGAATGTTCCATGTGCACTGAAGAAGAATTTATATTCCACTGCTTTAGGATGAAATGTTCTGAACATATGTTAAGTCCATCTGGTCCAGTGTGTCAGTCAAAGCCACTGTTTCCTTGTTGATTTCTTATTTAGATGATCTGTCCATTGCTGTAAGTGGGTGTTGAATTCCCCAACATTATGATTTTATTATCAATGAGTTTCTTTATGTTTGTGATTAATTGATTTATATATTTGGGTGCTCTCACATTTGGAGCATAAATATTTATAATTGTTATGTCTTCTTGGTGGCGAGAGCCCTTAGTTATGATATAATGCCCTTCTTCATCTCTCGTTACAGTCTTTTTTTTTTTTTAAGCGTGGATTGTATGATAGAAGTATGGCCACTCTGGTTTTCTTTTGGTGACCATTAGCATGATAGATAGTTCTCCATCCCCTTACTTTCAATCTGAAGGTGTCTTTAGGTCTACAGTGGGTCTCCTGTAAACAGCATATGGGTGGATCTTGTTTTCTTATCCATTCTGTTTACCCTGTGTCTTTTGACTGGAGCATTTAGTCCATTGACATTGAGAATGAGTACTGAAAGATAGGAGTCCATTGTCATCATGTTTCATGTAGAATGGGAGTTTCCAGAGGTGTTCTCTGGTCCTTTCTAGTCTTTGTTGCTTTTGGTTTTGTTTTGTTTTGTTCTTTTCTTTTCTTTACCTTTTTTCCCCTCAGAGAGACCCCCTTAAAATTTCTTGTAGGGCTAATTTAGTGGTCATAAATTTTAATTTTTGTTTGTCTGGGAAACTTAGTCTCTCCTTGTATTCTGAATGACAGCCTTGCTGGATAGAGAATTCTTGACTGCATATTTTTCTGTCAGCACATTGAATATGTCCTGCCTCTCCTTTCTGGCCTGCCACGTCTCTGTGGATAGGTCTGCTGTAAACCTGATCTGTCTTCCTTTGTAAGTTAAGGACTTTTTTCCCTTGCTGCTTTCATGGTTCTTTCCTTGCCTGAGTATTTTGTGAATTTGACTATGATATGCCTTGTGGATGGTCAGTTTTTGTGGAATCTTGTGGGAGACCTCTGTGCTTCCTGGATTTTGATGAGCAGGAAAGTTTTTTGCTATGATTTATGACATAAACCTTCTACCCCTTTTTCTCTCTCTTCATCTTCTAGGACCTGTATGATTCTGATGTTGTTCCTTTTTAATGAGTCACTGATTTCTCTTATTCTTAAATCATGCTCTTTTGCTTTAGTCTCACTCTTTTTTTCTACTTCATCATTCTCCATAAGTTTGTTCTCTATGTTGCTGATTCTCTTCTCTGCCTCATCCATCCTTGGCTCCATGGGATCCATTTGAGATTGCAGCTTAGTTATAGCATTTTTTTCTTTCATCCTGACTAAGCGTTACTTCTTTTATCTCCCTAGAGAGGGATTCTAATGTATTTTAGACCCCAGCTAGTATTCTTATTATCATGATTCTAAATTCTGATTCAGATATCTTGCTTGTTTCTGCATTGGTTAAGTCCCTAGCTATCTTTTCTTCCTGCTCTTTATTTTGGGGTGCATTCCTTCATTTCATCATTTTGAAGAAAAAGAATTAATAAATTACAAAAAATTTAAATTAAAAAATTAAAAACAACACACTCACACACACAACCAAATAAATGATGCTAGATCCTAAATGTGTTTTGGTCTGGTTATTGAAAGGAACTTGGTTGATTAGAGAAAAAAAGGGGAAAAAAGAAAAAGGAAAACATTTGAAGATTTGAGAAAATGAATACGATGAACAGAATAACAGGAAATGATGACAGTAAAATAGAATTTGAAAACTTTACAAAAAAGTAAAAAATTTAGTAGGAAAAAGAAAAATATTTTTAATAAAAAGTGAAAATAAAAATAAATTTTCTGTCTTTCTGTATTCAAGTAAAAGAAAAGAGAAAAAGAAAGAAGAAAAAAAAGAAAATGTAATAGATGGGCCAGTGAACAGACTGAAATATAATTGATATTATATCATTTTCCCTTAGAAGTCAAACTATGAAGCACTTTATAGTCCATAAACTAAGCAGGCAGAGAGATTTGTGGTGTTCCTGAGACCAAGGTTGGCCAGGTTTGGCAGGGCTTAGTGTAATGGCTCCATTCTCCACTAGATGGCTCTGCTTAGCTTACTGGGGTGCAATGTTGTGGCGCCTGTGTGTATGCGCATGCGTGGGCGGGGTGAAAATGGTGGCACCCAGCTACCCAGTCTAGTAGTAGAACTCTGTGCTCTCCCCGACCAGGAATCATGCACCAGTCCTTTGTCTCTGGTTTCCCTCTAAGCCCCGATTTTACACTGTCTGTGACCAACCCGTCAGGTTGCCAGGTGGCACCTCCCTCCTGAGTTTTCTCTCAGATGCTGTTGTGTTTCTGGACCCTTCACTTCTGAGGGACTACATCTTTGACCTGCTCAGATCCTCTGGGGCAGGGTCTCACCCAGCAATTGCCAGGTGCTGGCCACCAGGAATGTTCTCGGACCGTGCTGCTGCCAACGTTCAGAGACTGCGGCTGGTTGCCAGTCCACCCCAGAAAAAGTTCACGTGATTGTGTAGCAGCAGCATTTCGGAGATTATGGAAAATCATGCGTGGCCAAGGATTCTGCTCTTGGGAATTCACTCTTCCCACCAAAGCACCACCAGGTATTTGAGCTACAGAGTTTCAGACTCTGTGCTCCCCCAGTTTATAAATTCTCAATGGAATTTAAACCCTCTCCTTTCTCCCTTTTTTTATTTCAGTCCCTGTAGCTGTTTCCACTTTTCCACTTTCTCTCCAGCTGCTTTTGTGGGGGATGCTTTTCCCGTACTCTCCCCCTCCCCCCATCTCTGTTCTCTATCTGCAAGCAAAAACAGCTCCCTGCCCTCTGTGGCTTCTCTCTCCCCCAGTTCAACTCTCCTGCCGCATACCTGCTGAGTTCTGTGGTTCAGGTTGTGCAGATTGTCGTGTTAATCCTCAAATCAGGTTTCAAGTTGTGCAGGATGGCTTAGTGTTGATCTGGCTGTATTTCATGTATGCAAGACGGAAAAAAGACTTTCATGCTACTCTGCCATCTTGGCTCTTCCCTCAATCCATTCTCTGAGACTTTTAAACTTTTAGTATATTAGAAAAGCGAGGCTCCTTTGGTTCTAATTCTGAATTAGCTCATATTGGAACTTTCTTTTTTTTTTTTTTTGAGAGAGAGAGAGAGAGAGAGAGCGCCAACACAAGAAGGGGAAGGGCAGAGAGAGAGAGAGAGACAGAGACAGAGAATCCCAAGCAGTCTCCACACTGTTAATGCAAAGCCCAATGTGGGGCTCAATCTCACAAAACACGAGATCATGACCTGAACCAAAATCAAGAGTCAGTAGGTTTAACTGACTGTGCCCCAGGACTTTTTTTTTTTTAATTTTAAAGTAAACTTTATGAAATTAGGGCTATTTACCAAGTACAGATATGTCCTCATGTAGTAAATAATTTAATCTACTTTTAAACTTTTAAGAATATATATTTTCATTTTATATACATGATCTAAGTGGACTACAATGAGATCTAACCAAGACAAGATGAAAAAAAAATACTGCACCTACTGGTGCATTGATCTTTTAAGAATGATTCTTTGAGACTAGAGGTTTTTTCAAGCATTGTTCCATAGCCAGATATAAATCAGTGACTACTTTAAAGTAAGATCCCAAAACAATCAGAACGAAACAAAATTGAGGACTTTCAAGAGCCAGAGGACACGATGGAAAGGCAAAAATGATTAAAGGCCCACAGAAATCTCAGGAGATGATCTAGAAAAGTGCTAGGAGATACAGAGTAGAGCAAATTTATACTTTTGCTGTTATTACTGTTTCAACTTGCAAGCAACCTCCTAGGAACCTCTCAGGTACAATCTACAACTGGTCCATGTCCTCGGGGGGCAGGGAGAAACAGAAGAAAGAGGCAGGCCACTCCAGATTGGCAAGGGGCTTGTCCTGAGCTGAAGTAAGATGAGTAGATCTCTTACCTTCCCACCAAATCTTAAAAGCTTATACAGAGGCCTTAACTGGGTTCAGTCACATATACCATCCCGATGGTCTCTATACCACATCACTGTTTCAAGGCTCTATCTTTGAAGCAGCCTCTGAGAGGGGAGAAGGCAAGCGAAACCTACAGACTGAGAAATACAGGGAGGAGGAGAATAGTGAATAATCTTTGATTTGGGGGTTCCTTTCATGGTGAGCCAGCAGTTACATCTCTCAGCGATCTCCTCCAACATTAATTTAGTTACTTTTTGTTAATATTGATTGAGACTGTTATCTTTATGACTCGAGTTTATGTCATTTGATTCTCTTAATAAGTATTTGTATTGTTGACTTGGACTTAATACAATTCCTTTTCTCTCCTCCTTCTAATCTTTATTGAATATTAAACAAGGAAACAAACCTCATGACACACCTGTTCTTGTAAGCAGACCTTTTGAAAGTTCTCTTTTGGTACTTTTCCTCCCCTTTACATGCAGCTAATTCAATATATCATATTATTAAATGGAATTAACTAGACCTTTGCTTTTCCATGGTAGTAAGTACCAGCTCAAACAGCCTGTGTTTCTGAAATGCATGGTTGCCAAAGCAATGGGTATCTTCCACTGAAAAAGCACCAACAAAATTTAGTATAGCTGTTCCGGCAGTGCATTTTATGTTACTAGAAATAAAAGCCAAATAGCAAGTACACAAAATGGTAATCAGTTCCACTCTTTCAATGGCATATAAGACATCCTAACTGTTTTTATCTGCTTGCTAGTATACATGTGATATATGCATGTATATATACACTCTGGGAAGATACAAAGGAAATGTCATAAGGATCGCTTTGCCATTGTGAACTTCATTAATCAGGGGTTACCTTTCTTCCTGGGAATAGTCAAGATTAGCACATAAATGTGCTCAAATCTTTCCCAGTCCTAAATAGCCTTTTTAATTCAACACGTAGTGACCAAGTAAACTATGTGACATACACTGTTCTAGGTGCTTAGAATATATCAGTGTATAAAAAAGACAAAATAATTTCTGTTAAATTGAATTTATATTCCAAGGGAGGAGATAAGCAAGAAAAAGGTAAAAATTATATAAAATTTAGAAAATTATGAAGGTCAATGGAAAAAAAAAAGCAGGATCAGGGCAGGGGCTTTGTGCAAGTAAAAGAGAGAGGAAAGGGGAGAGAGCTGTGATTTTGAAAAGACTTCAGTAGGAAGGAGACATCTGAACAAAGACTGTAAGGATGTAATTGAGTAAGTCACATGGATATCTCTAAGAAGCATCTCTGGAGAGAGAAAATCCAGCACCAAAACTCTAGGGCAAAGAATGCCTGCAGCCTGCAGCCTGCAGCCACTGCACAGGCATTTGAGCCTTTGAGCTGTCTGCTTCTAATTGCTCTCCTTCTTCCTTCCCTTCTCCTGAACAGCACTCCCTGAATAGTTTTCATTTACAGTTTCCACTCCTGTTCATTCTTCACTCCACTGCACCTTGGCTTCTGTCCACCATGTCCCAGGTCCTCAGGGAACTAGTTGGTCAATTGTTGATGATGTTACTTCTTAAATTGAGTTCTTAAAATTATAAAAGCAGAACAGATAAAGTGTAAACATTGAATAAATGGAGACAAGCACATTTTTAAAACGTAACACTCCATGTAGCCATCACATTTGATGGTCATGCTGTTAATATACATTTTTAATCAAAATGAGACCATACTATACATATTGTTCTGTAACATGCTTTGCTTTCACTTATGTCTCTACTTTTATATTTCAATAATTCACATCTAATATCTAGATATTCAAATTTCCACAATTTCCAAAATTGACTCCAAACCTCTATTACACTGGAGCTTTGGTTTCTTTTAGTAGATTATTGTATTAGAGACCAAAATGTGAGCACTACAAGTGCCCATTGCTTCTAGACCATTTCCGTAGTTACAGCAGGGAAAAGTTATGAGTTAGTGTTGATATTTCTAATTATAATAGTTCAGCTTTTTTTCACTTAATTTCTTTAATTAGAATGTTATCACTTTTCTCTTTACCCCAGTAGGTAAATACATTCTCCAAACAAGAGCATAGAGACGTGTGTGTGTGTGTGTGCGTGCGCACGCGCGCGCGCGCGCGCACGCACGCATGTGGTAACTGCACTATATATAAATGGCTTACAATTTTTTAAACATAATTTATTGCTGGCCACTTGGTTTGGATGCAGTCTTGTAAAACCACTTTGGGTACATCTTACTACTTAGCTTACTTGACATCTCAGAAGCATTGGACACTTAATCACTCCTTCTTGGAATATTTTTTTTCTTTCCTATGTTTTCATGGCCATTCTTAATTTTCATTTTGTAAACTCAAATTATTTCCTTTTCATTCCTTTGATTCTCTTCCTCTGCGACCTGTTGTAACATTTCTATTCTTTTTTTGTTGTTGTTTATTTATTTAGTGAGTAAGAGAAGTGTGGGGAGAGAGAGAGAGAGAGAGAGCATGTGCACACATGAGCAAAGGAGGGGCAGAGAGAGGGAGAGAGAGAAAATCCCAAACATGTCTGTACTCTGCACTGAGCCTGACACAGAGCTCAATCCCATGACCTAAGCTGAAATCAAGAGTTGGACACTTAACTGACTGAACCACCCAGGTACCCCTATAACATTTCTGTTCTTCAGGGTTCTGTCTTCACCTATTTCTTCTCATGCTACACTTAGTTCCTAAGTTACTTTATTCATTCAGACTGTTTTAACCCCCAGTTTATGCTCATTTTCTACATTTTTTGTTTCTGGGATAATCCTACATGACGTTAAATTCCAATCCCTTTATCCAACAGGCTATGGTGCATCTACTTGAGTTTCTCAAACAAATCTCAAAGTCAACATATACTTATTTTCTACCTCTTTCTTCCCACTCTATATCCTTACAGAGTATATAGTTTAAGTGTACATTTTATCCCCTAGGCTAGAAACCTAGGAATGATAAAATTAACCACTAAACCCTTTGTGATGCCATTTTGCTTCTACTATCTTCTCATCCATTCTTGCTGCCTTTGTTTAGGCAATAGGCATCACTCTCTCCTCCACTACAAAACTTCTTTAAGAGATGGTTTTGAAAAAAATTGACTAAGTCACTCCCTGCTTAAAGTTTTACAATGGCTTCCTATTTCTTAAAGGCTGTGTCAAGGTTCTTCATGACTTAGCTCCACCCTCTGACCATCCAGTCATTTAGACAGACACCCTACCGGCATCCTGAATCTTCAAGTCATTCAGACTCTCAGGCTTCCCTAGCTCTGCACCTGCTGTCTTTGCAGTCTAGAGTGCACTTACCATTCTTTAGGTTAAGCTCAGCTTTTATTTCCTAAGGGATGTTCTATCTAGTGTCCCTTGTATGGACTAGGTCTTTACTTTATAAATGCTTAGCGGCTATATTGTAATTGTTTTGATCATTTTGAAGGTACAGACTTCTTTTTTGTTTATGGTATTTTTTGAGCCCAGAACAAGGCTATCTTGCCTTAGGTATTTGATATAAGTGAGTTGAATGAATGGATGGCTACTTCCACTGTTGTATGTTACACTATTAGACTTTCACAGTTCTTGAGGATAGGCACCTGTCTTATTTTTGGTTCTATTCTCAATATTTAGCATAATCCCTGGACATAGCAGGCATTTGGTACACATATAGCCAATATCATCTTAGAGGTAGGTGCACGTATTTATGCTGATATATTTACATATCAGTTGATAACTAGGGTTTAGATTAATTGGAATATCTCACTCAAAAATTCTAAATACGGGTAGACTGTACCTTTTAGACACATTCAATTTAGTTACATATTTACACAACAAATCTATTGTGATTTCATCATGCATATCTGATATCAACTTACTACATATTTGGCTATGTTAAAAATGTAGTATAAGAGGGATACCTGGGTGGCTCAGTTGGTTAAGCATCTGACTCTTGATTTCAGCTCAGGTCATGATCCCAGGTTCGTGGGATCAAGCCCCATGTTGGGAGCATGCTTAAGGTTCTCCCTCTCTCTCTCTGTCCATTGGCCTCTCTCCTCCACTCTCTCTTTCTCTCTCTCAAATAAAAAAAAATTGTGCTATAAGAGACAATTCCTATCCTGAAAATTCAATGTCTACAAACCTCACATAACCTGCATAAGATAACATTATAGAGATGAAACAAGACTTTCATTTTAAAAAATGGTCTCCAAATAGATTTTATGTCAACTAAATATATGTTTGCATGTGTTATATGTATTCTATAATGAAGAACTAGATAAAAGGAAATCACAAAGTGAAGGGGAAGAGAATTGAGTTAATTATGAAATAGCTTCTTACGTCAAACATTTTCATTTATATATACTATTAAGTTGAAAATATTATAATTTTAGTTATAAGATCTACTTTAGTTATTTTATCCACTTCCTATTCCTTCCCACAAACAAACAATTTGAAATCAAAGAGACTGGTTCCAGAAATTATTCCAGAATCACTTGTTTTTATTTGGAACACTTGGTTTATGGGAATTACTTGGTTATAGCAATATTTATGATGACTAATAGTGGTTTCTAGGCAACAATTGTAAATAAAATTTTTTAAGCATGTGTTTTGGCAGATGAAAGGTGATGTTGCATAAAGTGAGTCCATATATTTTATAGACTAGTGTAGGTGTTGGTTTTGCTGTTTATTTTGAAGTTTATTTGTATTCTGGAATTATGAATTAAAGAAATAGTCTATCTGAATTGGATGGACAGTAATTTGATAACCTTTATACTACATTCATTGATGAAGTTATTTTCATTACTTTGTAATTAATTTTGTCAGACCTCCTCTATATTTTGGTGATGCTGATAGTGTCAGGGAAATCACAAGAAAAAACTATGCTCCAAAACTAACAATTTTTGTTGAAATGGATACATATTGAAAAACATGAACATCTCTATAATATTATATAGTCTTGATTACTAATAAAAAGTTTTATGACTATTTTAACATTCTGAAATTTTTTACTTCTTTTTTTTGTTTTTAAAGTGGCTATCCTGTGAATTTAGAAACCAATTTTATGTTCATGCTATCATTTTTCAAAATGTATTTTAGAAGCATCTTATAGAGTATGTTACAGAGCCTCATTAGTATATTGCTTTTTAAAAGTTTGTGGTTTGATTTTCATAGACAATGAAAAAGCTGATTTGGAAACAAAAAGAATCATGGAATTCTTTTTTTTTATGTTTGTTCAATTTTAAGAGAAAGAGTGTGAGCAGGGGAGGACCAGAGAAAGAGAGGATTCGAAACAGTCTCTCTGCTGACAGGCAAGAGCCCGATGCAGGGCCTGAACTCACAAACCCTGAAATCATGACCTGAGACACTCACTCAACTGACTGAGCCACCCAGGCGCCCCAATGGAATCCTTAAAAAAATAATTTTTAATTAAGTTTGGCAAGGTCACAAATTCAAATGGCTGCAGGCACCATTTGAAGGCTAGCCAGCCTTCGAGGGACTGCAGTGACTGCCTGGGGAGCTCAGGCCTTTCTACAGGAAATTGGAATTCAGGGTCAGCATTGCCTAGTTCTCCAGTCTTGAAGGCAAACCTGAAAATGTGCATATTCACTGGATCTTCCCAATTTTTAATTGTTGGTTCAGTTCTTTTCAACACTTTATTTGCAATCTCTGCTTAGGACTAAAACCTCTTCATAGTACTCATGGTGTATGAAAGCTTCTTAAAGTTTTCATAAGTTCAACGTTCTCCACACTAACTGCTTTTCTCTCTAATTTATCAAAAACTTTATGGTAATTGTGAGGGCAGAGAGTAAATATTCCATGGTCTTTTATCAGTGAGGCTTTCCACCTATATAAAATAGAAATCCCCCCTACCTTATCCCTATATATTTTTCTGCATAGCATGTATCAACATTTGACAGATTGTATATTTACTTGTTTTTGTTTATTCATTGTATTTTCCTCTCCACTGTAACATAAGCTTCATGTGATATTTTTTGCTCATTGGTGTATATTAAGTTCCTGGAACAATTCCTGGGAAATAGTAGGCTTTTAACAAATACCCATTGAATGAATGAATATTCCACAGATAATCAACTGTATGGGGGAAATAACTAAAACTTAGAGATATTTAACCTTGGCAAGAAAAGACATAATCAGGAATATACCCAACAGTGTGTTGGCCCTGGTTCATACTGGCCTAGGAGAGCTGACTGTATGCATCTCTTCTCAGCGGTGCTTTAAGTGACATCCTACTGGTTGCTTGAGCCAGCCACAGTGAGTATTTCTGTGACAGAAACTAGAAAATGAAACAGATGTGTCATTTATCAGCACACTATTGTACACCAGCATTGTGAGATATTAACTTAGCAAAAGAAAGTATGTTTTAAACATTCAATGCCATCAAACAAAAGAATGGCCTGACTCTTACGTGGAAACTAATTTGACAATAAACTATTTGTAAAAAAAAAAAAAAAAAAAAAGAATGGCCTGACTCACAAGTGTTTAGCTCTATTTTAGAGATTTACTTATCAATATAATAAGATTGTCAGACTTACTCAGGTAGTTTATAGTGCCCTGCTGAAATATTTAAGCTTTGTCTTTTATTTTTTATTGAAGAAGGAAGTCTGGGTGGCTCAGTCAGTTGGGTGTCTGACTTTGGCTGAGGTCATGATCTCGTGGTTCATGAGATCGAGCCCCGTGTCAGGCTCTGTGCTGAGAGCTCAGAGCCTGGAGCCTGTTTCAGGTTTTGTGTCTTCTTCTCTCTCTGCCCCTCTCCTGCTGGGTCTCTCTCTCTGTCAAAAATAAATTAAAAAAATTAAAAAATGTATTTTTTATTGAATAAAGTAAGCATGTATGTTTTATAGTTTTCTTATACTTCCAATTATTTACAATAAGGATAGTATGCTAAGTATTTGTGGGTATGTTTTTATCTACTGTTATTTCTTTTTTTTTTTAATTTTTTAAATGTTTTTTTTAAAATTTATTTCTGAGAGAGAGAGAGAGAGAGAGAGCATGAGCAGGGGAGGGTCAGAGAGAGAAGGAGACACAGAATCTGAAACAGGCTCCAGGCTCTGAGCTGGCTGTCAGCACAGAGCCCGACGCGGGGCTCGAACCCACAAACTGTGAGATCATGACTTGAGCCGAAGTCGGACGCTTAACCAACTGAGCCACGCAGGCGCCCCTATCTACTATTATTTCTGCTTGTTTTCACTCATAAAGTCTTGTTTCTTTGTGTGTCTGGTTATGGTCATATCATTTTGTGCTAGACATTGTTTTAGAAACCCTATTTGTAGGAATGATTGGAGGCCTAGAATGATGAACATCTTCTCCAGAGAGAACTTTTGTGTTCTTATGACAGGCAACTAGAGGCACTTCCAATTTGGGACCATCTTAATCTGAGTTCAAGGTTTGAAGATTCTTGGACCATCCAGATAATGAAAAACCAGAGTATCAGTCTATACAAGGCTTGTGTTACTTACAGTGCTACTACAATAAGGGTACAACTCTTTGATGTCTAATTTAAAGTAATGAGTGATTAATTAAACCCCCATTTTTGAGCTCTTGTTTTCTGATTTTTCCCACTTTTTTGTATAGATGCTTTTCTTGATTTATGGCTGCAATATTTTCTTTTATGTTAAGAGAGAGGAAAAGAGAAATTTAAATGTCCAATATTTTACCTACATTATCTCCACTTATTTGAGTGCTTTCCCCTCTGTTCTTTGCTTTCTTATCTGCGTCTCTTGCTAAAAGCAGAGAAGATTCTTCCTATCTTTTAGAAATGGGTGGTTGCCATAAATCTAGCTACCAATTTAAATGACACTTACTAAATGCTAACCATTTTTAAGCACTTGACATATATTAACTCATTTCAGCCTCAGCCCTATGAGATAGTATATCAGTTATCTATTGTCATAATAGCAAACCACTCTAAAACTTAAAAATGTAAAACAATTTACAACAATAGCTGTTTATTATTTTTCTCAAGTAATTGTTTCTGGTGAACTGGATTCAGCCCAAAAGACCTTGACCTGGCTCACTCACTTGTGTACACTCAGCTGCCTAGTGAGGTTGAGTTGTGGATCTAGTAAGCTCTCAGATAAGACAACTTGTTCCTTTTCTGTGTGGTCCCTGATTTTTCAAAAGGTCAGCCTGGGATTTATTCTCACAGCTACAACAAGATTCCAAGAGAGACAAGTGGAAGTTTTGAAATCTAAGCTCAGACTGCACACTATAACTTCCTACATGTTCAATTGGACAAGGCAGGTCAAAACACTAGTCCAAGTTCAAGAGGTAGGGAATAGAATCTGCTTTTTTATAATAACAGCTACAAAATCAAATGCCAAGTGTATGGATCCAGTAAAGAACAGGAGCCATTTCTGCAACTTTTTCTACAGATGGGTATTATTATGTTCACTTTAGAAGAAGCTGAAATATGGAGAGGCTAAGTAAGTGGATGGAGGTCATGGAGTAATTAGATGGTGGCACTAGTATTTGAATTCGGGCAGTCTAGATCAGTCTGTGCTCTTAATGGCTGCAATCTACTCTCCTCCAAGTGGGATATTAAATCAGTTGGTGGAATGATAGAAGAGGAAAGGCAAAAGATATCAAAAGGACTTTGAAATAACTCTATAGAGAGAAAGAATGAACAAGCCATATAGAAGAAAATTGAGAATTATGGTAAGAAGATGACACTAAGAACCCTCCTTTCTTTCTAAAATCAAAAAAAGGTTTGCATGTACTCTAGGGATTTTGGAAAGGGCGAAGGCCTGCTGTTGAAGATAGATGGCTTTCTGGGGGCTGCAGCTTGTTAGAATCCATCTCATTTCAGTAACTGGAAGGAGGCCACAGTATCCAAGAACATCACACACAAGGATAAGATCTCTGTGCCATGAACAGTCAGGAAAAGGGTTTTGTACGTTCTTGTACCAGCTGCAATATTAACTTTAAGTCTTGTAGTTTGTTTGACTAAGTTGGTTTTTAATGCTCAGGTTTTGTATGAAATTGGCATGGAAATATGATCCCCCCTCCCGACTTACCAGAATAGACATAACCAAATGTGTTAGGTTGTAGATATTCTTAATTATTAATTTATACTTTTATTACTCCCTGCAACAGTGCCTTCCTTGTGCCTTCTCTCAGTCCCAATTTTTTCTGCCTCCATTTTCATAGCAACCAATGCAATTTTTCAAAATGCATGTTTGATCAAATTATCAGTAATACCCATTATCTTCAGAGTGAAGCCTTTAAGGACCTTTATCAGGTGGCAGCTCTTTGCCTCCCAATCTATTTCTTATCTTTCTTTCTCTGTGCAGAATTCCAAGTGTGTCATACAGTTTCATGTCTCTTTCCTTTTACTTACATTACTCTTTTGACAAGAAATATCTTGATCAACACAGGTCCGTCCTTCCTTCCTTCCTTCCTTCTTTCCTTCCTTCCTTTTTTCTTAATCTTTGCCAGTTTGAAAGGTTGGCAGAGAATAATGCTAAAATTGGAAAGGCATGTGATAAGTATCAGCCAAGAAAATTGTGAACAGAAGCGACATGTGTTACTTCTGGGCTAAGCCAGAGAAAAGATTATGTGTGATTCTCATATCTCTTCTCATACTTCGTTGGCTAAGGGCACAAGTTTCAGATTGAAGAGCTATAAGTTAGTGGGACCTTCCTCTATGTAACTATGTCAAACAGAGCTCCCCTCTAATCTGTGATAAGTTTGTTGTAAGAATGAGAAACCAATTTTCTTTTGCTAAATTATAGAGATTTGGGGATTAATATACTGCCACACCATAACCTTGGGTATCATAAAAAAACTGCTGGTTGGTATTAATTTTCACTCTCCACAATACCAATGAGTTTGAACTTTCATATACTTATTGAACATTTAAATGCTATTCATGGTCTTTAGTACTTTGGTAAAATTCCTGTTAAGGTCGTTTACCTATTTGTCTACCAGGTTATTCATATTGATTTATAAAACATCTTTATATATTAGGTAGCATTAACCCTTTTAACTCATTTAGGCTAACATATTTTTTTCTGATTTATTATTGCCTTTTGGTTTTATAATGTATTTTCATGTTCAGAAATTTTATTTATTTTTTTGTTTTTTAATTTAATTTAATTTTATTTTTGAGACAGAACATGAGTCGGGGAGGGGCAGAGAGAGAGGGAGACACAGAATCTGAAACGGGCTTCAGGCTCTCAGCTGTCAGCACAGAACCTGATGCGGGGCTCAAACCCATGAACCCTGAGATCATGACCTGAGCTGAAGTCAGATGCTTAACTGACTGAGCCACCCAGGCACCCCAATGTTCAGAAATTTTAAAATAATATATAATGTATAAAATTTTTATATTGTTCTTGTTTTAGGATGAGAAAGGCCTTTTGAAATCTGATATACTGGTTTTTCTCTAGGTTTTTTTAAATTGAGATTTCATTGACATATTATTGTATATGTTTTAGATGTATCCAATAATGATTGGATATGTGTAAATATTGCTAAATGACTACCACAATAAGGTAAGTTGACATCCACCAGCACACATAGTTACAGAATTTTTTTCTTGCATTGAGGACTTTTAAGATCTACTTCTCTTTAGCAACTTTCAAATATGCAATACAATAGTGTTAACTAAAGTCATCGTGCTGTGCATTATAACCCCAGGATTTGCTTATTTTATAACTGGAAGTTTGTAAATTTTGACCACTTTGACTTGTTTCTCTAGTTAATTCTCTTTGTTATTTCTTACTTTTTAAAACATAAAATTCTGTAATCTGTGCTGTGATTTATGTTGGTGCATGCTGCAAGACAAGGGTATAGCTTTGTACTGAACACATTTGTCTTAAAACTTGGCTTTTTCAAAATTGAAAAGACCATGTTGGCGGTGTGCTTTTGAATGATGCCTCCTTAAACAACATCTTCATGACATTGATTATTCATTCAGTGCCTTTAGGACACCTCGCCATTTAGCACTGCACTGAAGGTCTGTCTGTCCACTCCAGGAGTGCAGAGCACACGTAAAGGAGGGCATGCAGGAAGCAGAGACGTTTCCAGTTACAAAGGGAAATGGCGTGATTCTGTGATGCAAGCAAGCAGTCTGGAACTAGAATGAGAAACAGCTCTCTTCCTCAGTAGCTCTTTGGTTAGCACTTGATTTCTTCAGTTAGCCATATTCAGTCTTTTACATGGTAGTAAAATATAGATTGAGGACTGAGAAGTATTCTGCTAGGCTCATGGGAAACACTCTTGCTTTTTTTTTTTTTTTTTTTTTTTTTTTTTAAACTGTGATAATTTACAATAATGGAGACTTTCACTAGGCTTGGAGATAAAGATGGTATAGATAGTGAAAAATTATCTCACTATAAGTACATGTATATTCTCCCTTAACACAAAGGTCTGATGAGCACAAGATCTCTAAGAATGTACAAAACTGAGATTCTACAAATTGCAATCAGAAATGTGTCTGGGTGATGGTGGTGGTATAAAGGCAGTGAGAAAGACTGAGAGAGACAGAGATTGTGAGAGAGAGTGAGAGAGCTTAACCAGATGTAGCCTGGCCAGAAGCAGGTTTATTTGCATGGACTACAGTCTTCTGCTTTAGCAGTGGGTCTTTCTCTTTCATGAGGTGGGCCACATTCTCACCCTATCTTAGCCTGACTCACTTTGCAAAGAATTTTAGGCCTGGTCTACAAGGGTTCTAGGAAAAAAGGAAGATGAATCTTAGTACCACCAACATTGAGAACTGGTAATAGTCACATTACCAGTTTTCTGCATTTGTAGAAATATCAGGTCCTACAAATATCATATGTGTGCACGTATAGGAGGACTAGGAGGAACTTAACAGAGGACCAATCGGGAGAAGAAGGGGGGAAATGGTGGGGGAAAGGGAGAGAGGCAAACCATGAGAGACTCTTGAATGCTGACAAAAACTGAGGACTGATGGATGTGGGGGGGAGGGGGGATGGGCATGGAGGAGGGCACTTGTGGGGATGAGCACTGGGTGTTATGTGGAAACTAATTTGACAATAAACTATTTGTAAAAAAAAAAAAAATAAAAAAAATAATAAAATACAGTTTCCAAATTAAAAAAAAAAAAAAAAAAAAGAAATATCAGGTCCTACTGTGTCAGCTTAAAATTCTGCTTCTGTTATGTTTTCCCAGGAAGTTGTGGTTGGAAATCTACATAGAATTGGTCTGTTGGTTTGATATTAGAGAGAACTAAAAAATATTGGTAATCATTTCATCAGTTATTGCTTTTTGAAGTCCATTGTATTTTAACATCTGGAAGAGGTGGGGGGAAATCCCACCCATGCATCAGTGATGTTCTGTGCTTAAAGACAGGTGTTCTAAAAATTGACACATTTCTAAACTTCTCAAAACACAGGCCAGTTTTTTATATCATCTGATCTCATTTCTCAATTTGATATCTTCGAAAGCAGATTTCTATACTCCACAGATCAGAAAGCATTATCATCCTTTATCACAAATTGATATATTATTAATACAAGTATGTAGTTATAACATGTTCTGCTACAGTCAGAAGATGGTCTGAATACTTCCAGTGTTGTGTGAGAAGTGACCTGGCTGTGATTTATACTTACTTATAGCTTCAAGTGCACTACCAGGCAAGCTATTTGCACAAGAGGACACAGAACAGATGGGCTTACAGACTAAATTGTATCTTGGGCTACATGTTTTATTAAATAAATTTAAAATATACTGTGACAAGCAAAAGGAAAGAGTGGGGTCAGTTAATAATATAAGGATATGAGGCAAGCAGGGTGGAAAATTCATAAGCTTAAATACTGGGAGATCACAAACCAAGGCTGGGTTTCAACCAAGATTCAACTATTTGGACTATCTTGTTGATTATCTAAGCTTTAAATTAGATATCTGTTTCTCTAGAAAATCATTTTGCAACTCTAAATTGAGGTGAGTAACAACGAGTAAGGTGCTAAGCAAATGTAAGATATCATTGTTTTTGATACTAACATCAAAGTTACTCTGGAAGTAAAACATTCTTGCTGTAAATTCCACTGTGGTAATGAGTTACTCAATTAGATTCATTTAAACATTCACTCCTGTAATGATTTATTGATTTGTTATGTTTCAGTTCCCTTTTAGATAGTGGGGGTGAAACAGTGAACAAGACAGCAAATATTCCTCCTCTTATGGAACTTCCATTCTGGTAAGGAGAGAGAGAGAGAAACAATGAAACATAATAAATCATTAAGTTGCATGGTATGTAAGAAGATTATAAATACAATCAAGAAAAGAATAAAGCAACATAAGGGGGTTTGGGAATACCCAGAGGTTTAGGGGTTGCAGTGAGGATAGGCCTCATTGGTAAGATAATGTCTGAGCAGAGTGAGTCCTATAGGTATTTGATGTGGAAATGTGAGAACATTTTGTTGTTGTTGTTGTTATTAAAAAGAGATGAAATTCTAGAATTAATTTAAAGAGGGAACCATCAGGATTTGTGAACAGGTTGGATGTAGGCTGTGAGAACGGTGAGTACAAAGGCCCTGAGACAAAAGAGTTCTTCATTTCTTCTAGGAACACTAGGGAATCCAATGTAGCTAAAGCAGAAAGATCAAGGGGGAAAGCAGGACGTCAGGAGGTCAGAGAGGCAATGATGCGGCCAGATGTGTAAGATTTTATAGGCAATTTTAAGAATTTGGCTTTTGCTCTAAAGTGAGAATTATTAATGAAAAAAAATTTAATGTTTTTATTTTATTTTTGAGAGAGACAGAGTATGAATGGGGAAGGGGCAGAGAGAGAGGGAGAAACAGAATCCAAAGAAAGCTCCAGGCCCCAAGCTGTCAGCACAGAGCCTGACGTGGGACTGGAACTCACGGATGGTGAGATCATGGCCTGAGCCAAAGTCAGTTGCTTAACCATCTGAGCCACCCAGCCACCCCCCCAATTAAAAAAAAATTATGGTGAATTATTGATTTTATATGCAGAGTTTTATATGCATATTTATTTTACCTGCAGGTTTTAAGCAGAAAAATAACTGGCTATGGCTGACATTTTTAAATGATCATTCTGGCTGCCTTATTGACAGGCTGGAGCAGGTTAAGGGTGAAAGCAGGAAAACCAGTTGGGAGGGTGTTGTAATAATCCAGGTGAGAGGTGCTAGTGACATAGTTCAGGGTGATGATAGTGACAGTGTTAGGGAGAGGTTAGATCCTATATATGATTTTTAGAATGAGTCATCAGAATTTGTTAACAGAATGGATGTAAGGTGTGAAGAAAAAGAAGAATCAAGGCAAGTCCAAGGGTTTTGATCACAGCACCTGAATGGATGGTAGTTGCATTACCAGAGATGGGAAAAGCATGCAGCACTGGAGAAAGAAGAAAGCTCTGTTTTGGATATGTTAACCTAAATTGTAAATGTCACATCTGAACCCCAGATATATGAATATATAGTTCGGGGAGAAGTGTGAGCTGCAGATATAAGTTTAAATGTTCTCCATGACCCAGTGATATTGAAAACCAAGAATCAGGATAAAATCACCAATGAAGTGAAGGTACTTAGAAGTGGGAATAAAGGACTCAGTGTGAGATGTCTGGGCATTAAAAGATGTCTGGGAGGAGAGGAAGGAAGGACTGGAAAGAAAATGGAATAGGAATAACCAGTGGGGGCAGGAGAGGTATGAGGGAAGAAAATCTGGAACATGTCTTAAAAACCATGTAAAGAACCAGTTTAATAGATTCCTCAATAAAATGAAAATTGAGACTAGGTAAGATTGGATTTCGTAATCTGGAGGTCATTGGAGATCTGGAGGTCATTGGATCTCCACACTCTGGAGATCCGAGTGTGGGTCCATGGAGTGGCAAAGACAGGAGAAGGCAAGGAGCAGGGGAGAGCATGGACAAGGTGCAGAGCAACGGGGTGGAATTTGAAGGGAGAGATAGGGTCGAGAGAGTTGAATGTGTGTATTCTTCCTTTTTTTTTTTAACTTCTTTAAATGTTTATTTTTAAGAGCAAGAGAGACAGAGCAAGAGCGGGAGAGGGGCAGAGAAAGAACGAGAGGGAGACAGCATCCAAAGCAGGCTCTGGGCTTTGAGCTGTCAGCACAGAGCCTAACACGGGGCTGGAACTCACAAACTGTGAGATCATGACCTGAGCCAAAGATGGACACTTAATGGACTGAGCCAACCAGGAGCCCCTTCTTTTTTGTTTTATAGATAATCACAGCGCATAAGTATGTGAGGATGGGTGGGGGTGTCCTAACCATGGTAGCTCAGGACAGTTTGATGCTTTAAGGTCAATCAATATTGCTAGAGGTCTACCCTCAGCCTCTCTCCTCTTCTTCTGCTTCTTGAAGCATAAATCTCTTAATTACTTTCCCTTTTCTTGACTAAACTGCACTGCTTGCACTTCTGTGCTTTACCTACTGTCCTGGGCACTAATTATTTGTACTTTTAATTTATTCTGCTATCATATCAATAATTAAAGTTGCCATGGGGGTTATGTTTGGCTAAACGAGAATTTATGACTAGATTTAAAAGAAGGAACTGTTTTTGAATCAAGTTTGTGGAATGGGATCCTGGAAACATGATCACAAATTAGTATAACCATTTAATGAATAAAGCAATATCCAATATCCAGCAGCTGGCCACAAACCCCTTACTTCTGTTTAAACAGTTTCTGGAACAGGCAAGGAAGACATGTATTTTTGTAAATGGTTATGTCCCTTTTATCCGTTCTGTTCTTAGGTAGATAAGAAGGGGAGTAGGGGCCAAAGGAGTCCCTGAAAAGGGGAACATTTTCCCATTTTTAGTTTTATCCTCTTAGCAGAAAATATATATTATTGTGGCTGTGGCAGAACAGTCAGTATCAGATGAGAAAAGATACATACAAGAATTTTCAGTGTAAGGTTAGACTGAATCCCTAAATCTCCACTGACAAATTTTGACTCCAAGCTCAAAGTATTAGTGACAGAGTTGAACGGAGAGTCTAAAAAAGTGTTTTATTAACACTCTAAATCTAAGTCAGATGAAACAAAGACCGTAAAAAGCTAAGACTTATTATGCTTGGTATAATGGAGAGTGAAGTAGATAAGAGGAATTAGGTAAAAGTAAAAGTAAAGGTAATGTGGACGCAAAATCAGAAATCCTGGGTTTGTTATTGACTAGAAACATTAAACAAACCCTTTATAGGGAGGTTTTAATTTCCTATTTTAAAGTGAGAGCTTGAGGTAGACATCTTCTAAAGACTCTCCTAGTACTAAATAAATAAATAAATAAAATAGTAATAAATAATGAATAAAATAAAAATAGCTAAAACAATACTTTGATGAAGTGAGTCTTAAATTCTATCATCTATTAAAATACAATTGTAAAATTTATTGATGTATTTTATTTTTCAATTTTTAAAGAAATAGTTCTTTAGATTTTGATAATAAAATTGACAGTTTTTCTTTTTAAAGGATTATACAGGGTGTCTAGGTTGCTAAGTCACTTAGGCCTCCAACTATTGATCTCAGCTCAGGTCATGATCTCACAATTCCTGGGATGGAGCCCCACAGTGCGGAGCCTGCCTGGCATTCTCCCTCTCTCTCTGCCCCTCCGCTGCTCTCTCCTTCTCTCTGCCCCTCTCCAGTTTTGGTGCATGCATGCACACACTTTCTCTCTCTCAAATAAATAAATAAACTTAAAAAATAAAGCAGTACAGAAAACTAAGAAAGAAGTTGAACAAAAGCCCATGTATTCCCATCTCTTACTATTTACGTTTTGATATCTGCAGGACTATTGCCTAAGAACTGCTATTGTCAATGGAATATGTTTAAGTAGTTATTTACTGAAAGATAAAATACTAATTTTGAAAATTTTATTTGTAAAATAAAATACTTTGTGGAATTATCTTATTTTCAGTTATTTTGAGTCAATGTTCTTGTTTTATTCATGTACAAAACTATTTTATCTGCTATTGATAAATTTTGAGCCTGGAGTACTTGGGTGGTTCAGTCAGTTAAGCATCCAACTCTTGATTTTGACTCAGGTCATGATCTCATGGTTCATGAGTTTGAGCCCTGCATCAGGCTCTGCACTGACAGTGTGGAGCCTGCTTGGGATTCCCTCTCTCCCTCTCTCTGCCCTTCCCCTACTCATGCTCTCTCTCTCTTTCAAAATAAATAAAGCAACTAACTAACTAAATAAATAAAAGTTTTGAGGCCCAATCACACAAGGGCTCTGCAATTATTAATACTTCATATTCTTTGAAAAAAATTAACAATTCCTTAGTTATTTTTAGAAAAAACAGTCTAGAACAAATTGTCATATTAATATATCATATTAGCAGTAGGTTGAGCATATAAATTTCTGGCTCTTATTGAAGGTTTTTTTCTTTTACCCATGTTGTCATTTATTGAGAAGTTAAATAAAATGTAGAACAGGTGTTTGATGACTTTTTAACACCTATGGTGTGTAATTACAGTGAATTTTCTCCTTCATCTAATTTTGAGAGAAATGATATTAACAAGACTTCTAGCATTAAACTATTCTTACATTCTGGAAATGAGCATCAGTGGTGATAGAATTCCAATATGGCAATAGATTACAAACATTAACATTTATCAGCAGTTTTTGCTGTTAAATTTATATCAAGAAGAGTCTGTGATTTTATTTTTTGTATGATGTTTCAGTTAGGTTTTGTTTCAGTGTTACATTACCTTTTGTAAACTGAAGCTTTCCTTATATAGAAATATTCTTCCTTGAAATATGAAAAAATTATCCTGTAATACATACTTTGTTGTTATGTAGTAGCTTTGTCAGTGAGTTATTTTATCATTGATGTGTTTTAAGGGAATGTGGTTCATTTATGCTTTTCCAGGAAAAATGTCTTTCAAACAATTTTTCAATCTTTTAATCATAAAGTTGACTACATAAACTTAATAACTTCATTGGGAACTTGAAAAAAAGAAGAGTTACCTGTAGATAATAGCTTATATTATTCTATATAGTTATAATTATCTTGACATTATAAATCCTCTTTAAAATTTTCTTCTCTTTCTTGGAGTACATTTTTTTGCAAAGAAAATGCTTAATCTACATTGTGCATGCTGTGCTTCTTGCCATATGTTTTAACTTTTTATTTTAAAACAATAAAATAATTCAATATAATCAATTATTATAAAGTGAATAATTTTTTAAAAACCACATTATTGAGGTATTATTGACATGTAAAAACACTGTATATAATTGATGTATACAACTGAATGAGTTTGTGAATAAGTATATGCCCATGAGACCATTACCACCCAGGCTGTAAGGACATCCATTGCCTCTCAAAGTTCCCTTCTTACCACTTTGTTATTATTATTAGCTTATTTATTTTGTGATTAGAATACTTAAGATCTATCATCTTAGCAAGCTTTAAGCATACAATACAGTACTGTTAATTGTAGGTATTATGGTACATAGATCTCAAGAACTTATTTATCTTCTGTAACTGAAATAACGTGAATAATCTTATTACCATCACTAAGCTGAAGAATAGAACTTTAGCAGTCATCCCATAAGCCACTCCATTTTCCATCTGTTTTTGTTGTTTTTGTTGAATTTTACTTTTTAACTTATTTTTATTGAGATATAACAAACATAGAACATTGCATCAGTTTTATATGTACAACTTTGATATGATATGTGTACTACTGCAAAATGATTATCATAATAAGTTTAATTAACATCCATCACCGCATACTTGCAATTTTTTTCTCTTGTGATGAGAACTTTTAAGGTCTACTCTTTTAGCAACTTTCAAATATACAATGAAGTATTGTTAAATATGGCCACCATGCTGTACTTTACATACCAAGGATTTACTTACCTTATTTTCTCATCTTACTCATGGCTCTTCTCCCTCCAAAAGTACCTACTGTCTTGACTTTTATAATAATTACTTCTTTGTTTTTCCTTATAATTTTATCACCCAAGAATACATGTCTTCTTTCAAAAACTTTATTTTACTATTGTCTTTTAATCTACATAATCTCTCTCCTTTCTTTCTTTCCATTCTAACAAATATCTTGAAGAACCTGAGGAATTGGGCTGATAGAATTTTTCATAGTTTAGCAAATATCTTTTCTGCATTTTCCGTAAATTGGTAACTGGATCCAGATGCTTGATTGGATTCTGGTTTGATTCCCCTGCCAAGACTGTAGCCATGATGTATTCTTTCATTAGGAAGCACATAATGTTGGCTATTCACTTTTTTTTTTTTTAATGTTAGCATCCACGGATGCTCAACACCTACATCCATTAAAACATCAGGGGTTCTTTTGATTTGTATTTCCTTGATGAGGAGGGATGCTGAGCATCGTTTCATGTGTCTGTTGGCCATCTGTATGTCCTGTTTGGAGAAGTGTCTGTTCATATCTTCTGCCCATTCTAAGTGTCCATCAACGGACGAATGGATCAAGAAGATGTGGTTTATCTATACAAGGATCAAGAAGATGTGGTTTATCTATACAATGGAATACTACACAGCAATGAGAAAGAATGAAATCTGGCCATGTGTAGCAACATGGATGGACCTTGAGGGTGTTATGCTGAGCGAAATAAGTCAGGCAGAGAAGGACAAATATCGTATGTTTGCACGTATAGGAGGATTGGGAGGAACAACAGAGGACCATGGGGGAGAAGAAGGGGAGAAATGGTGGGGGAAAGGGAGAGAGGCAAACCATGAGAGGCTCTTGAATGCTGAGAACAAACTGAGGACTCATGGGTGTGGGGGTAGAGGGGGGAGATGGGCATGGAGGAGGGCACTTTTGGGGATGAGCACTGGGTGTTATATGGAAACCAACTTGACAATAAACTATCTGTAAAACAAAAACAAAAACAAAAAAACATCAGGGTTTCTAAGATATTAACATTCAAAATATCTCATTTTGTTTTCATTTAATAACTGGTACAATTTTACAAGATATTTTTCCTAAGCTACTTGATTGCTTAATGGTGTAAATAACAGAAAGGATAAATGGCTGATTCATTTCTTTTATTAAAAAATTAAAAAATTGGGGCACCTGGGTGGCTTAGTCAGTTAAGCGTCCGACTTTCGCTTAGGTCATGATCTCGCGGTTCGTGGGTTCAAGCCCCGCGTCGGGCTCCGTGCTGATTGCCAGCTCAGAGCCTGGAGCCTGTTGCAGTCTGTGACTCTCTCTCTCTCTGACCCTCCTCTGCTCTCTCTCTGTTGTCTCTCTCTCTCTCTCCTAGAAATAAATAAAACATTTAAAAAAATTAAAAAATTATTTTGTTAAGAAGACAACATGAGATCTACCCTCTTAATAGACTTTTAAGTGCACAGTACAGAACTGCGATCCATAGACACAGTGTTGAACAGCAGATCTCTAGGATAAGCCAGTCACAAAAGGACAACTGTCATATGATTCTATCATAGTTTTTAAACAACTATTTTGCTATACATCCTTGAATAAAGTAACAACTGCTGGACTGCTATTGTTCCCAAAAGAACATAGATAGCTTATTCATGGTTCCCTTTCTGTGTATCTCACTCTCGTTTTAATTCATCTTTAAAATTTAAATATAAATTCATTTATGAGACAGGTAGAAAAAGACCTGTGACCATAGGAAGCTTTATTTCTGTATACTTTACTCTCTGTATGTGTTGGGGAAAATGCACTGGAATTTCACTTCTGGTGTGTAGGGTGAATACCAGAATGTGTGGACAGGCAGGGGTGTGGTGGAAGAGGTGGGCAGGGTGGGGGAGATGGGACATTTGAGGAGGTGAGTGGGCATTGTATATGTGTCCTGAATTGAGGGTGTAAAGGAGTACTCCTTTGATTCTGGATTACTCACCTATTCAGTAGACTGAATAGTTATGACACCCCAAATTCGTATATTGATCCTCTAATGTAATGGTTTCTGAGGTGGGGCCTTTGGGAGGTGATTAAGTTTAGATGTGGTCATAAGAATGGGACTTTCATGATAGAATTAGTGCCCTAATAATAATAATAAGAGAAAGTATATTCATTAAGGTATGAATATAGTTGTGAGCTCACTGTGAGAAGCCAAGAAGAGAGCCTTCAAGATGTTGACTATACTGGCACCCTGATCTTGGTCTTCTGGTTTAAAGAGTGTGAGAAAATAAATGTCTGGTTTAAGTCACTCAGTCTATGCTGTTTCACTAAGTAGCCCAAGCAGGCTAAGACGGAAGATGAAAAGTCAGGTTGGAGAAAAACTACAAGGCCTAAGGGCCTGTAGTTTGGTAAGGCCACGTTTTTGTTTTGTTTCCTTCTTGTTTCTTGCGCAAGCACCTTTGTATCTGTAAAAATTGCTCACCCTTACTTCTAGAGTCTTTAAATTATGAGGACACCTTAGTAGCAGCCAGGTTGGAGAAAATAATGTTACTTTTAAGTAAATGACACCATTAAACAAATAACCATACCAGAGAAGCTGCTCATTCTTCCCTCCCCCCCCCCCCCCCCCCCCCCCCCCCCGTATTAGCCTGGAGGCAGGGACGGATTAGGGCAGAAGTCTTACTCCCAAAGCTTCTTGCCCTTCCAGTTCTGCTCTATATTTATTCACCATTAGTGGGAATTGGCAGAATTTGCTTTAGTTACTTCTCTGAAAACTGCACATTTTCAGGAAGGGAAGTTGCACATCAACCTTTGATGTTTCTCTTCACACTGATTCAAATTTACTGTATTTGGTAGTCATTCCTGCCAAAGATTTGTGATGCATCCTTGGCAGTGTTTACTGGTTTCAGAACTGATAAACATTTTTTTTTCTCATTTTTCTTTCTTTTGGTTCTGTCAGTTTCAAGAAGAGGCCTTATAAGGGGTTTTCATAAGATTTTTGGCCATTTTTTTCTTTCAAATAAAAATGAGTGAGTAAAGCATCCAGAAGGCACTTTATTATTTGAATCATGAGATAGTTAACACTTCACAGAGCAATTCTCAAAGTATGTTCCTCAGAACCAAATTACATGTCCTGTTAAAAGGAAGTATAAGAGAAAAGTTTGCCATGGCCAAATAGATGTTAATAATACATGTGAAACAAAACTAAACCAGATTCTTTTCCAAAGGGATTTTCAGCACCTTTACTATACAAAAGGGCATTGTGAGTCCACAAAACTGACATAATGTGCAGTGTCTCCTAGAACTTGTTTGAATTCAGTCCCTTTCTTATTTTCTATAAAGCATTACAAGGAAAAATGAATTTGTAGAACAGACTCTAAAATACTCATATAACAACATGATTTCCTAATTGTAGGTGAGGAAGTTAAGGAAAAGTCTTTTGAATGTGAGCCTTGCAAAGTTAGTCATCAAAACATCCCTCCAGCCCCCTTTCCTACTCCTTCCTTCCCTCCATTCATGCAGCAAATGCTTAAATGCTCTGTTGTGCAAAACAGAACTGCTTACTGGGCTTTTAAAATGAAGGAAGTTATATGTTTATCTCCCATTTTACAGGAATATTGTGAGAATTGAATGAAGCAATGTATTTCATGAAGTGCCATAATAATCCCATTGCCCTGCAATGAAACCTATGGACCAATACTTTTCAAATATGTTCTTGTAGCACATTGATGTGTTGAGATTCATTGTGAAATATGTTGCAAGTTCCTTAATATTTCCAAGTTAGAGATATTATATAGTTTCCTTTTTAAAGACAAAACATACTGTGTTTCATGTTAGACTTATAATAGCATCATTGTGACTCATTTGATTTGTAACAATTTCTTTTTTTATTTTAATTAATTTTATTTTTTATTTTAGAGAGAGAGACAGACAACAAGTGGAGGAGAGGGGCAGAGAGAAGAAGAGAGAGAACCCAAAGCAGGTTCCACATTCAGCATAGAGCCCAGTGCAGGACTCAATCCTAATAGCCCTAGGATCATGACTTGCGCCAAAATTAAGAGTCGAATGCTCAACCAACTGAGCCACCCAGGCATCGTAAGTAATGTAATTTCTTAAGTGGAAAAGAAAGAGAAAAAATGCTAGGTCAGCTTTTGGATATTGGGGATAGCCCTGGGTTGGACCATCCATCTCTGTCATTGCATGTGGTATGTGGGTGTACCCCATAAATGTTGTGAACTGAGCAGACTCTGTGCCATGGAATAGTGAACATTTATTATTTTGGTGACTTAAGACCAGCCCCAAAGTGCAGTGATTTGAAATGTTGCTGAGATACGCATTTAATCACATGTGCTGTACGGCTGGAGAGTTGGAAATGAGTCACTTGGTAGTGACAGAGTTTAGTGGCTCTGGGCAGAAACATGATTGGTAACAGGAACTTTGGTAAGATCGTGGAGTAGGAGGACCCAGCCCTCACCCTGTCAGATGTTTTCAACTAGACAGTGTCCACATCCAAGTCAACCGGAGAGAGGGAGCCCACGACGGCCAGAACAAAGTCCACAAAACTGAACATAGAGTAGAAGCTGGAGCTAAAAGGTTAGGAGGGTCTGAAATGTGAGGGAGGCTGCCCACAGGAGGGAGGGAGCTGCAAGGGCAGAGAAACAAGCCCTTGGTCCTGGGAGCTCACATGCAAGACGAATCCACATCACATTTTTTTTTTTGAAAACCAGAAACATGCTTTAGGAGAAAGTCCAAAGCTTATGCAAATATTGGCCACTACAAGTGTGAGTGAAATGTGAATATTTAAAGAGAATTTTCATTTGTCTAAGATGATAACAGAAACCATCGGTCACTTTGACACCCTAGAGTTTTCTTTTTGCACTAAAGAATTTCATATAGGGAAAGAGTTATACACTGATTGGAACTAATGGTCAGTGCAGAGGGAATGAGAACTTACTGGAAAATATATGGAACATACAGATTCAGAAAGAAGCCAACCCCGACATTTAAAGGGGAAAGGACACACTGATTTTTTACTTAGTTGCAAAGCAGCAGATTTTATAACTAAGGGGGGACTTGCTTTGGCTTTCTAACCTAACTGCATATTGGTGCTCTGATATATACTGCTGTGACATGGCACAACCCCTTTTGGGCAGATTTCATCAGGGCACTCTCTCTTGCAAACAGCACCAGAAACACAAAGCCATAAAGGCTTTTTTGAGCCAATTCTCCATGCTGAATTATCCCTTTCAACTAGAGTGGTGTATATTCTTTTAGATACATTAAAAATACAAAAAAGATGACGAAGTTTTGTTATTTAAGCTTCCTTTTGGAAAATATGTAAATATGTTGCCAAAAAAGCACCTTTTACCTATGTCTACCAAGTGTCACTAGTTTTATAGTTTAATGAGCTTTTTGGGGAGTCAAGCATGCCAATAGATGCTTTAGAATTCAATTCATTTTGTTCATAGAACTAACCTCAGTCATGGTAATCAGCATCTCAGGAAGACCTATTTAATATATCTCAGGAAGACCTATTTAATATATATAATGTACCTGGCATGGCTACTCTATTAATGGGAATTCAAAGCTATTTGCTATTGGGGTTCCTGAGTGGCTCAGTAGATTAACCATTGACTCTTGATTTCTGCTTAGGTCATGATCTCACAGTTCAGTGATATCAAGCCGCTTGTCAGCCTCTATGCTGACAGCAGGAAGCCTTCTTGGAATTCTCTGTCTCACTCTCTCTCTCTGACCCTCCCCTGAACATGGCTCACTTGCTCTCTCTCTCTCTCTCTCTCTCAAAATAAATAAATAAACATGTAAAATTAAACACAAATAAACTTCAAAGCTAATTCCTGTTAATATAGAATATGGATGGGATTACAGTTTATAGAATGCTTTTCTCACATCTGCTCTGGATATTTCTGTGGTAGAGAGTTAAGAGTATACACTTTGATGCAGGTATCCTAATAGGCCTTAAGCTTCCTAAGGTTTTGTTGGAAGCTGCAATCTGAGCCAACACCAGGTTGAGGGACACTGATCTTCCTATTGAGGCTGGCTCAGTGGAAGACAATCAGATGGTGATGAATCTATCTCATTCCTAACTCTGGAGGTGTGCATACCAAACTGTACAGCCCTATAGATGGGGCAAGATAGGTGTGATTCACGTTGTATTTGGAAAATTGAAGCCCCAGGTGGTTGGCATGTATCTTCCCTAGAAAACCAAGCCTTGACTCAGGTCCAACATCACAAGGTATATACAAAGGAAGGGCCTGACAAAAATCACCTACAGTCCCAGGATTTAGACATATTACCTAGAATCCAGAAAAGGCTTCAAGTCCTAAAGGGAAACCAAGAAATTAAGCAGAGGAACAGGAAAGACTGGGAGTGGGAATCAGCATTTCAGGAGATAATTGGGTCTTATGCTTAGGGACATCAACTACCTGGGCTAAGCTCTGGCAAATACTTCCTGACATCCTTGTTTGAGTTTGCAATCCCTGAGTCAAGCAGTCATGGTGGGACCCTATACAAGAGTGCATTGAAGACAAGGGTGGGTCAAGTTGATGGACAGAGCCTCTACAAGTGTACATTAGGCTTTCTCCAGGAGATTTTTGGGTTAAGAAATACATCACCAGAATGCCTTATTCTGCATACTGTCAGGACTGATCAAGAATCTGATGTTGCATGTGGGAATCATGGGAGGAGTTGCCTGAGGGCTTGGAACCATAACCTTGTAGGGTGGAGATTAGTCCATAAGAGCAGTTAGGTCCCCTCTCTCTCTCCTGTTTCCACTTCTGTTGCCACCATTATTCTTGCTCCTTTGATATATTTTGTCAACAGCAATATTGGGCAAGAAAAGGAAAGAGGATGGGAAGAAAACCAAAGAGATGTAACCAAGAGGGAAGGATGTATTTTTTGACTATTTTTGACTATTTTCCACTTGACTATCTGGGTACTTCTAAATATATCAGTGTTTGGGCCTCATCCTAGAACATTATTATCAGTCAATGGGTGTGAGACTCAGGTATTGTTTTTGTTTTTTTAAAGCTCCTCAGGTTATTTTATGTACAGCCAGGATTAAGATCTAGTGACTTCTATCAATAAGCCAATACAAAGGTATGTAAGCATTGAAAATTCAGCACAAGAACTTGGATAATAGTACTTGTTTATATATCTGTATCTTCTTATTCGTTGTTTACTTAGTTGCTATATTTATATGACTTCTATTGTGAAGCTTTCCCAAATTATGCTCTGTGGATTGCCAATTCATGGAGTGTTCATACGCTGGTGTTGACAGTGAGGAACGCCTTGTTTTCCCACTGTGGTCATGGTAATAGGTTTCAGGACTCACCTCACCCACATTAAAACATAGGAAATGAACTGTTCAGGGATTCTCTCAGCCTCAAGTCTCTTTTTCTCTCTTTTCATGTTCTCTCTCCCTTGTTAAAAAATGTTTATTTATTTATTTTTGAGGTGGGGAGGGGCAGAGAGAGAGAGGAAGACAGAGGATCTTAAACAGGCTCTGTGCTGACAGGAGAGAGCCTGATGAGGAGCTTTAACCCATGAACCCGAGATCATGACCTAAGCGGAAACTAAGAGTTGGGTGCTTAATCCACTGAGCCACCCAGGCACCCCTTTCTCCTGTTTTTAGATTCAGTAAATATATACATACACATGTCTTTTTTGTCTTTTTCATCTTCATCATCCCCAATAGTATAATATGAAACATTCCCACAACCAGCTGATCTTATAATAGATTTTTTCTCCCTAGGAACATTGCTCTGCAAGTGCCCTATGGCAACTTATTAACACTCTAGGTATAGCCTGAGAGAAAGGATGAAATTAGCACTTATAGGGTAGGACCTTGCTACTTACAGCTGCTTTCTTAAAATTTGCCATCTCAGGGATAGTTCTTAAACTCCACTTTGCTCTTAAATTATGAATAGCTCTTAAAATTTTAATGGTTTTTTTTTTTATATATAATAGTCTATGGTTTTTTTTTTCCCTAGAAGAATCAAGTGTTTCTTTTTTTTCCCCATAAATATTATGTGGGTGTAGAATGGGAAAGAAAATTATCCAAATGTTCCCTGCAGACAGAGCAGAGGCCCCTACCAGGCTGGTTCTCTCCAGTAATAAAGGGTCTTGGATCTCCCAGAAATGTCAATTTTTATTTCAAATGTCATGCATCTTATAAACAAGCCTCCAAGGCACATTTCCCTGTTGCTTGCCAGGTATCTTTCAGTAGGACAGTTCTTGGGAAGGGCAGTGCCTGGGAGCACTCTGGTGTTTATTGCCTTTCTACCTGATACTAAGACTCGTCTCAAAGTTTTCTAACAGTATTTTGTGGCTATGGAAATTGTTGTTCACAGAGGTTAAGCAAATTACCAAGGCCATGGAGCAGATGAGTGAGAGACCTGGGAGTGCTTCCAGGACCCTTAACTCATTGGCTGGTATACTGCCTTCTTTTGCTTCGCAAGGCTTCAAGCTGGCCTGTTTCTTTCCGTTACACTTAATTAGAATGAGGTATTTTAACTTAAAAAATTTTTTTTAGTTTATTACTTTATTTTGAGAGAGACAGAGACAATGTGAGCAGGGAAGGGGCAGAGAGAGAAGGAGAGAAAGAGAGAGAGAATCTCAAGCAGGCTCTGCACTGTCAGCGCAGAGACCAACGTGAGTCTCGAACTCAAGAGACCATGAGGTCATGACCTGAGTTGAAATCAAGAGTTTGCTGCTTAACCAACCGAGCCACCCCGGCATCCCTAGAATCAGGTATTTTAATTCTTATTTCTGAGTTCAAGTCAATGGTATTTCAGCACCATAACTAGAATGTTGTCTCAATAAAAAAATAAATCATAAACACCTGAATAGTAGTGACATCTATTCATTCAGAGTCAGCATTGATATATTCTTCCTTCTTTACCTCCATTCCCTTTATTCTTTCCATGTTGCTTACAAATGTATTCAATGTGCGGGGCGCCTGGGTGGCTTGGTTGGTTAAACATCTGACTCTTGTTTTCAGCTCAGGTCATGATTTCACGGTTCATGAGTTTAAGCCCTGCATCTGGCTCTGTGCTGACAGCATGGAGGCTGTTTGGGATTCTCTCTCCCTCTCTCTGCCTCTCACCTGCATTTAAGTGTGCTTTCTCTCAAAATAAATAATAAACTTTAAAATGTATATATTCTATGTATCAACAACAAGTTTTAATAAAGACACTGCTTGAATATTAGCATTTTGGACAAAAGTTCTAGTTGGTGTTAGTTAATTTTGCTCTTTACCTATGTATATATCTCTCTGTGGACTATTTTATTTTATTTATCATTATTATTTTTTAATGTTTATTTATTTTTGAGAGATAGTGCAGGTGGGAGAGGGGTAGAGAAAGTGGGAAACACAGACTCCAAAGCGGGCTCCAGGCTCTGAGCTGTCAGCACAGAGCTCGATGTGGGGTTTGAACTCACAGACCCTGAGATAGTAACCTGAGCCAAAACCAAGAATGGGGTGCTTAACCAACTGAGTCACACAGGAGCCCCTCTGTGGATAATTTTTAAACTATTTGTAAATAAAGTAAAACGTTAAATATGTAAAGTCTCCAACTTGACTTACATTTTTCCACAGAGCACAACCATTCTTTAGCAAGTTGATTGACTGGGGTCTTCAAGCTAAATTAGATCACTTCTGTTTGAATCCAAAAGGCCTGAGCCATAATACAGTCTCCCAGACGTCTGGGGAAACAAGGAGCCAGTACTCCACTGGGAATATTCCCTGGGCCAGGATTTCACAGCTGCAGTTCCAGGCAGCAAGGAAATAAGACAGTCAGATCCTGCAACATTCCAGCCCCCTTAGAAGCACAGGGCATCGGGAGTGCTATTTTCACCTCTCCTCGTCCTCCACTGACCCCGACACACCTCCTTCAAAAGCCATAGGGCTGAATTTGTGCCAGGTCCAGGGTCTTCATCACACACACTGTGTAACATGCACTAATACACGCATACATACAATTGCTGCCTCCTCAGCTTACCACAGGGGGCAGACGCCGACTGATAAAGTGTTTAAAGAAACAAATTCTCAAGGACATGCAGAGAGCTGCAAAAACGTAAAAGAAAAGAAAATAATACATTTTAAAATGTATTTTCTTGCGCCACCTTTGTAGCACATCACATGAGATGGAGTTTACTTCCCTTACTGAAAAATAACTCTTCCTAAATGCTAAGGATGTATAAACAGAAGGTTTAAAGCTAGGGTGATTTAAAAATTTTCTGCAGAAAAACACTTCTGGATTTTTTCTATTTTTTTTGACATTTCAAAGGTTTTTTTTTGTATTTCACATTTAATAATCCTATGAATGTGCTTCCCTCAAATATTATAATCCCCCAAATGAATAACAAATTCCTAGAAAATATCCTTCCCAAAGAAAGCCCTGGAACATTTGACTTTCCTTGTCTGTCACCGATTTTCATCCTTTACTATGCTTTCTAAAAACCAGAGCAAAGGCACATAAAGCATTGTTATTCTTAATGAGATAAATTACATGCAAAATTCAAAAATCTCAAATCTGTGGAAAGGAAAGCATTATAAGGAAATATCACTATAGGTTATTGCCCTGTACAGATTGCCTATGCTGTCTTAACTTTTTTATTTTCAATTTTTTTGATGTTTATTTATTTTTGAGAGGGGGGGAGGGGCAGAGAGAGGGAGACAGAGAATCCAAAGCAGGCTCCAGGCTCTGAGCTGTCACACAAAGCCCTACAATGCAAGACTCAACAGAGGGTGGGAAGGGGGGTTAGGGATGTGGGGAGGTAAGGGGGACCTCGAACTCACAAACTGCAAGATCATGACCTGAGCTGAAGTCAGATGCTCAACCAACTGAGCCACCAAGGCACCTCTTAATTTTACTTTTCAGCATGATGGTCATGACTATGAACATGGACACTGAAATTTGCCTGCCAGGATCTAAAATTTTGGTTCACCACTTGCTGAGTTATCTCAGTTATAATTTCTCTATGCCCCAGTTTTTTCATCTGCAAAATAAAGATAAAAATAGTACTTCTCTCAAGGTGCCTTGGTGGCTCAGTCAGTTAAACCTCTGACTTTGGTTCAGGTCATGATCTCCTAGTTTGTGGGTTTGAGCCCCATGTCAGGCCCTGTGTTGACAGCTCAGAGCTTGTAGCTTGCTTTGGATTCTGTGTCTCCCTCTCTCTCTGCCCCTCTCCTGCTCTAACTCTATCTCTCTGTCTCTCTCTTTCTCAAAAATAAATAAACATAAAAAAAGAATAGTACTTATCATGTTGTTGATATTTGTAAATTATGGACATTTAATTTTTAAAAAGATGGTACTGACAGTGGTATTTGTTTAAATAAAAAATAAACATTTTTTAAATCTCATCACTATGCTCTAGGTAACATGTTTATGTTAACCGTTATGTCTCTTTTTCCCTATCTCTCCCGAATGCTTGGATAGAAGTTCTTTGATAATGAGATGCATTGGAGAACTGTCTGGGTCCCAGTTTTCTCATCAAAGGAATGGTGATGACCTTGCATTAGAGGTCTGATGTGAAATGGAGCAAGAGAGCATCCATGAAATGCTTAGGAAAGGGTCTGGACTGATAATAGGCATTCAATTAATGCTCTTTTGCTAAATAGAAATAACTTGTGCAAAGTCATCGTAGAAAAATAAATCATGTAGAGATTCAAGAAGTTAAAATGGTTATCTCAGAAAAAAAATAATGGTTGTTAAAAGGTTTGGATTGTTTTGTTCTTTTATTAATTGGATTCAAATTAGAAAATTTCAATCCATACTTCAAAAGGGATTATTCAGACAGAATTTCTGAAAATTTTCATCCCTTTTGGGATAAAACAGTCATCTCTTGATTTGAATAGAATAAAAGTTGCCAGTTTTTTATTTATTTTTATATTTTATTAAAAAATTTTAGTTTATTTTTGATAGAGAGACAGAATGCAAGCAGGGGAGGTACAGAGAGAGAGAGACAGACAGACAGACTCTGAAGCAGGCTCCAGGCTCTGAGTTGTCAGCACAGACCCTGACACGGGGCTCGAACTCACAAGCCATGATATCATGACCTGAGCCAAAGTCAGATGCTTAACCTAAGTTGCCAGTATTTTAATAATGAATTTCTACTTGTTGGAAAATCTTTGTAGAAATACTGTTAAAGTTTACTTAGAAGCATGCAAATGAAGATACTCATATATTTCTTTCTTTGTACTACTCAGTGGTGGAGGAATAACCATTCATGGTTTCCTTTGTGAAGATGATTAGAGAAAAAATGCAAAGCATGCCTAGAAACACTTGAATTATTTACATGCAAAAAAGAAGTAAAATTATGTAGTGTGAAGTAGGCACCATCTCAATTTGAATAAACGAAATTTCAGTATCAGATGACTGGAAATATGCCCTAAAAACCTCCCCTCATACATTATGGTAATTAGTGACTTAGGTAATTATGACACATTACCTAAGTCACTGCAAATATTATTGCCTTAACTAAAGACTTTAGTCACTCACAGGCAATTTCAGATAAAGTTTTGAGAATTGCCTCAATTCTGGTGAAAAATCAGTACATTATGTTAGAACTAAGGACTTGGTGGAAGGTAGGATAGACTGGATTTCGGAATGCAGGTTGGAAGGGCTGCATAGGCCCCCTAAGGTATGGCAGAGTATTTTGGAGAGCCTCTGAAGTAGGCAATTGAAAGGAAAAGAGAAGGCTCTGAAGAGAGATATAGTCAATGGCCAAGAGATGCATAGAGAACAGTAGGCTGAGAACTAGTAAGTGGGAAGAGTTATGTCAAGCCATTCCATCTCACCGAGCTAGCCATCATTCTATCATAAGGACAGGAGCTTAGGGACAGCTTCCCAATACCTGATAGGAAGACTGATAAGGACAAGGTAGAACAAAGACCTGCTGGGAAGAAATAGCCTTTCTAGAGCAGAACTCACTGAAACTAAGTCACAAGACAATAATCTAATTGTAGAGATTAGGATATACCAATAGAACAAAATTAAAGTTTTCTCTGCTTAGGGACAAGATATGTTTTTAAACCTAAGTTAAGCTGAATCTACAGGTGACAGCCTTAACTGAGCAAAGTAGTTAACACTATCTCACCAATATCTTACAGTGTGTATGTTTATGAATCTCATAGGATGATTTCATTTAGTATCCTTCACAAGGGCAGATGGCAGAGAAAACCAAGTTCAGTTTCATAAAAGAAAAATCAAAACAGGGTCACTCGGTATATATTCCACAGATACATGTGATCTGTCTTCATGCCAAGAAGTTTTTGTTTTGTGCTGATGGTACCAAGACTTAAGAGACTGGGCCATACACCTCTTCTTATGAAGAGTCAAAGTCAGATTCATGAGTTTAAATGAATATGAAAGATGAGAATGAAAAATAAAATAGTATTTATATATACATCACAAGGTGAATGAAGGAGGCAAATGAGACTTGTAGCCTATGAAGGGCATTGCACTTGAATTGCTTCTCTCTTTTTCAAACATAGCTATGTTTCAGGATCTACCAGTAGATTTGAGGGGCTGCAAGATTTGCTCCTGATGTGGATGGTTTAAACCACGCAGAGAGTTGACAGCACGGAGAGTGATTCCTGACATGGGTGGACGCCAGTGTTGCCATGCCTTCTCTCTGGAACAAGCAGCTAGGCAAATGGTAAATCGTGTCCCATAGGGACTAGTTTCTCTTGCAGACGGGGATGACAGGGAAGAATTGGTAGAGAGGCAAAGGCCCTACTTGAATTAGGCGGGGATATGCTAACCTCACTATTTCCCTGATAACAACTTGATCTCTGACCTGATATATTTTTTAAATAATCCAAAGGAAAAAAAAATTTTAAAAAATCAGGCAACAAGTATATCCCTCCAGTGTAAGTACCTTAGGGGGGAAAAATGGAAGAATAGCTTTTTTGTTTTTTGTTTTTGAGGAAAAATGTTTCCAGTGAAAAACCCTATAATGCAGCCAGATTATTGGTCATGTGCTTTGGAAACAGAAAGTTCTTTTCTTGAATGCAAACTCTAAGCAAATATGCTGCCCACATTCACTTCTGAAAAAAATTTAGCAGTTGAACAAGAGATTAATTAAAATAGAGATCACAAAAATGGAGAAGTGATGGTATAAAATGATAGCCAGTAAGCATTGAAACTATTCGAACATTGTTATAGCTATAAAAACAGCTGTAACAATTAATGTTAGTATAAAAGAAAAGTTCTTTAAGATATATAACACATACTAATATCAACATGGACCTAAGAATCCAGATTATTTTTTATTAAAACTAGGCAGCCGGGTGGGGTTGGTGGCAGGAGGAGAGGAAGTAGAGCATACTACATTTCTCATCTTTCATAGGAGGAAGTCAATGGGTAGCACTTCTGCACTGATGTAGAAAAATTTAAATATAGATATTTTCCACTGTATTTTTTAAATGTCAATCTGTAAGTGATCAGTAGAGACATAAAAACAACCTGACTTTTAAGTCACTTCCAAAATTAAACAAAATCTCTAGATAGAGAAGGACAAGTAAAAGGAAACAGAAAGGAGGCACAAAATAAACAGAGCATGAAACACAGGGATGTTCATACGACTACATATTTCATACATAACCATATATGCAAAGGAAAAAGAAGCTTAGCTCTCCCATAAAGCACAAAGACTAATAGAGAACAAACTACAAGAGGGGAGGGGTTAGAGGATGGGTGAAATAGGTGAGGGTCTCACAATGAGCAGTGAACAATGTATTGATTGTTGAATCACTATATTGTACACCCAAAGCTAGTGTAACATTGCATGTTAACTATACTGGAATTAAAAAAAAATTAGCATTTCATTGCTCCAAATATGTAAATATGCATCATACATAAAACACAGAATAAACTGAATAGTATAGCAGAGAAAAGTAAACAACAAAGGGATGGGCAAAGGTATATTCAGCAAACAATAACTATTATTTATTAGGAGTGGGACTATAAATATCCTCTGAAATATAATTCCCAAACAAAACTGGTAAACAAGAGAAAGATGAATGCTACTCTCTGCACTGAGCATATAATCGAACCAAAATGTAAACAGCAAGTAACATGGTATTGACGTATACAGAGCAGAAACTACTAGAGGAAAAAAGTAGGTAAAATAGTACCATTTGAAACATGTTGTTCTTACCACTTTCAATTTTTGACAAGTGATAAAGTATAAAATAAATAAGGGTATAGAACATTCTAATAGGTTTAATAATAAATTCTAATAGATTGATTATTGACATTTTTTCCCTTAAAAATATCTCATCCTTGGGGTGCCTCGGTGGCTCAGTAAGTTGAGCATCTGTCTCTTGATTTCGTTGAGGTCATGATCCCAGGCTTGTGGGATCAAGCCCCATGTCTGTCTCCCCACTGAGCATGGAGCCTTCTCTCTCCCTCTCTCTGTCCCTCTCTCTCTCTCTCCCCTTCTGCCCCTCTGCCCTTCTTGACTGCTCTCTCTCTCAAAAAAACTATATATGGATATGTATATATGTGTGTGTATAATCTTTTTCATTTTTCTTAAAAAAATTGACCAAATTGATGATATTCTAGGCCACATGTGAAATCCCAATAAGTCACCCAATTGTGGAAACATACAGGTCATATTTTAGAATAACCCTTAAATAAATCTCAAAATCAAACAACAATAATCAACAAGTATTTGAAAATCAAATATTATCCTCAAGGAACTTTTGAATAAAAGATGAAATTTAAATGAAAATTTCAGGACTTGTACTTCTGGCAATGATGCAGAATCCATACTCAGAAAAATTTCACTACAACATACATCTCTATGAGGATAAAATATAACAACCCATTTTTAATGCATTCATCATAAGGTATGGGAATCTCCAGGGATAAAAACCAAAGAGTTAGTAAGCTGACTGGGAAATAGAACTGAAATCTGTAATTCCTCTGCAGAAGAATTCCAGAAAACCAGGAAGCTTTCCCAGGAGACCCGGACTTGGCTCTCTCTAGGCAAAGGAAAGGAGGTTGGATGTGAAGTTCTTGAACAGAGTTGAGAATCAAAAGAGTTAAATATTAGTAAAAGAATAGATGAAAAATATAAAACAAACCAAAAATAACAACCAAAAAAATCTTCTTATAAAGAAAGGAATACAAAGAAAATGATCTGTTTTGGCTACTACTTTCAGTAGGCAAACAATGAGCAGAAAGTTTACGCTGAGAATGTGTAACTGCATTGGTTTGGAGTTCAAGTTTACACTGATCCTGTGGTTTAGGGAACCACAAGTAGAAACGTGAATTTAAGTTGATCCAAAAGCAAATAAAATATAACATGTAATAAAAGCAAAACGGAACAGAAAGGACAAACTAAACAGCTTCATTATGTGAAACTTAGGTGGAATGAGATGCTTCACATATGTGGTCAGAAAAATATATATCCTCTGAAGAAGAGGGATGCGTCCCAGGACAGGTGAAAATTTCCCAGAAAAACTTCACTGAATAGAAATTCACAGTTAAAATTAAAACACCGAAAGAAATTAGCCAGGGTGGATGGGAACAACTGCAACATAGAAAATATGAGAAAGATGTTCATGTATTAAGAAGAACAAATGTACTTTACAAGTAAACAAGAAAAATTTGTAATAAAAAATATATTCAAACATATTTATCATGAAAGTTTTAATCAAACCGATAGGACTTTTAGAAGAGTATGGACTCAATGAAGGAAAGGATCTATTTAAGAGATAAAGTCTAAGATTTTTCATAATTGATTAAAGACATGAATTACTGAATTCCAGTAGCTTAAATGAATCTTAAGCAGATAAAGGGAAGATAAGATCAATTCCTAAATGCATTATGGTTTCCTAACTGATCTCCAAAGGCAAAGAGATCTTTAAAAAGCCATAGAAAAATGACCTTCATATGAATAAAATCGACAGCAGATTTCATGACAGTGAAAGCCAGAAAGGAAAGGAAGGGTATTTTCAAAGTTCTGAGAAAAAATAATCTAGAATGTTTACTTATGTTCAAGAATAAGAGTTTTTCCACTCATTAATTTTGTTTCAAATTAGGACAAATAAATACTGAGTTTATTCTTACACTCACTAAAGGAACTTGGAAAGGATGTGCTTCAGATAAAAGGAAAATTATCCCAGAAAGAGTGTGAGATGCAACAATAAATGGGCAAAAAAAGTTAACATTTAAGAAATGTTTATTTATTTTTGAGAGAGAGGGAGGGGAAGCGAGAGAGGGAGATAAAGAATCCCAAGCAGCCTCTGCACTGTCAGCACAGAGCCTAATGTGGGGCTTGAGCTCACGAACTTGAGCTGAAATCAAGAGTCAGATCTTTAACCAACTGAGCCACCCAGGTGCCTCCAAAATTAACATGTTAAACACATGAGTAAATATAAACAATCTTTGGATATATACAACAATAGTGCCTACACATTGGAATAAGCAAACAGACATATAAAATGTGGCACAATGCTAGCACAAAAGATGAGATGGAAATGATCAGAGTGGAAACAGTTGTAAATATTGCAGTAATTGCAATAAATGTAAAAAGATCATTCTCAGCAGTGAAAATTAAGAGATTATATTTTTAAAAATTGGCTATATGCAATTTACACCCAACAACTGATGATGCAGAAAGACAGCAAAAGGAAAAGTTACCCAGAAGATATTAACCAGAAGAAACTCTTATTACTTTATTAATATCAACAAATTATTTTTAAGACAAAAGAATTAGAAATAAAAAGGAATGCTACCTAAAGATTAAGTGCCCAATTAATCAGATTATACCATTGGCCATTTCCCTGTGTACAACTGGTAGTTCATATGCCTTTGCCTATTTTTTCTTGTGCTACTAGTTTTTCTCTTATTAGTTGTAGAAATTCGTTTTTATGTTTTAGATATTAATCATTTGTAGCTAAATGCATTGAAGGTGTTTTGCCCCAGGGTGGGTTTGTCTTTGTAAACATTTGGGTTGTCTTTAGGGATTGGCTTAATTTCTCTCTGAACTAAACTTGAATGAAGTGCCGCCACCCTTGCAAAAAAGAAATGGGATCCAGATAAGTCATGGCATTCAGTGGTATCATGATTAACATAGTTATCATCTCCAGTTGACTGTGTGGTAAAGTATCCAGTGAAACAAATGGTTGGAGAACTGTAGTGGCTGCTGCGTTTAACTGTTGTGGCTCCAGTGATGACCAAAAACCCTGTAGAGGGCGATGGCTGCTCCCCACTGCATTGAAGTGCTTTCAGAAAGAGAATGATACTTCAGATCTTTAAACTCTCAAGTGATGTGAATCTCAGTCAAGTCACAGTTCAGAAAGCCAGACAACTTTAGTAGTGAGTCTAAACATCATCTCTTGTTTCCTGAAGTTCTATGATAATCTCTCTGAAAAACCAGAAACAAAATTTCATTGTATGGATTACAAAAGGTGAATTCACAGCCCCATCAAATCTCTTATGTGAAGGTCAGGCCATTGATGGAGAATGTGTGGACCTTGAGACATGGAAGAGGATAATGGATATGTTAAAAATGCTGAACATTTGAACACTTTCTTTGCTAATGGAAATAACTCTCCCTCCTGTTGTGAGGTTAGCTTTCTCTTACTAAAGATTCTGTAATAACTTTTCCTCATGTAGTTGTCATACAAAGAATTTCCCTTCTTTTCAAGATTCATCCCAACCATCTTATAACTGGTGTCAATTCTCAGCAGGCTCCAAGGGGATATGCTCAAAGTGACCTGGAGGAAATAGCTTATACTCCAAAATCGATTACAAAATGTGTAGGAATAGATAAAGCCAAATTTATTGATATGGGTGCACCTATCACAGGATCTGAATGTAATGTATTCATTGTGGCAGGTGGAAGGGGCTCTAACATATTACCTGGTTTGTTGAGTAAAAATTTGTTTTTAGTAACTCAATAATAAGGTTGAGATACCAGAACTTCCTTAGTATAAGAGAGAGGAAAGAATTCAAGGACTTCGAGAAATAGGCAAATTGAAATGGATTTATCATGTGCAACTAGTCCTCCCCACATTGTTTTTTCTGTGAGAGCCCAAAGGACACTCCCTTCACTCAGTCATTGCGAAATTATGTAGGTGAGAGGAACATCCATATCTTTAAAATATGGGAATGTCTTCCATAGGTATAATGTTAGGATATGCCGTCATTGAGCTGGGTTCCTCATGAAGAAAATGCAACATTTAATGGCCAGAAACTAAGTGGGCATATTAGTGTAAGGTGCATTAAAAGTTTTGACCCACAGAAATCTTTAGCAATAGCTAATCAATCTCACATCCTTAAAATAAAATAAATGTACAGCATGGCAAAAACAGTACCTGATCTAGAACAAGAAAAATTCCGGGTAGTCAGCTAAATTCATTATCTGAGTCAACATGATGAAGAACCATGTCCTCTCCCCTAATTCCAAACTTAAGTCCGCTCACAGACCAAGAGCCTTTTTATTGAAGGAAGAGTTTTGGCTACCATTCAACACTGCCATAGGCAGTGTTTATAATAATCAAGTAATAAATGGAGCTATGTCCCAAGTTTGAATCTCCAGGTGCCCAGTGGATCCACAGATCCATCCTGTGTTTATTTCTTCAGTTCCTGAATGTATACTTGGAACGAGCATACTTGGCATTTGGAAGAATCCCTCCAGTGGCTCTATGATCCAGGAAGTGATGGTTATTATGGTAGGAAGGGTATGTGGAAGCCTTTGAACTTGTTCTCTCTTCAGGATGTTGAACTAAAAGCACGCGTTATTTATGCTAAAATTGCTGTAGTGTGTGCGACTATGAAAGGTTCAAAAGATGAAGGGCAGTGATGCTGTTCACATTCTCATTTATCTCTTCTTATTAGACTGTGCAGAATGTGGTGGGCCTTAGAAAAATCATTGAATTAGTTTAAACTTTATCAGGTAACAACTCCAATTCCAGATACTGTTCCAGAAATGATTATTTTTTTCTAAGAAATTGTGACCAATCATCATTTTGCAAAATCTGTTACAGGATGGAGTGAACTCAGTATGAAATGGGAATGGGTGTGAGACAAGCAAGGCTTGGACCCAAGGGGACAATTTAGGTACACTGTCATGATCTTCTCAGACTCTCTTTTATTTTATTTCTTTCAGAAAAAACATCTATTTTATTAAGTCAATAGCACTCCTCTGGAAAATTGTGTTTTCTATGATTTTTATAAATGAAACTGATATTCTGTACAGGAATCTTACACAAAGTCTTCTGTCAACTTTCCTCTTTCTCAATCTCTGTCTCTGTCTCTCTGTCTCTCCCTCTTTCTCTTTTTATTTATTTAGTTTTTGAGTGCAGTTGCCACACAATGTTACATTACTTTCAGGTGTACATATAGTAACTAGACAAGTTTATATATTATGCTCTGTTCACTCCAAGTGTGATTTAGCACCTGTCACCACACAACACTGTTATATTGACTCTATTCCCTACAGCGTGACTTTTATTCTTGTGACTTATTAATTACATACGTGGAAGCACTTATCTCCCACTCCCCTTCATTCACTTTACCCAATACCTACTCTCCTCCCCTCTGTCTTTATAGGTCTGATTTTGCTTTTTGTTTGTTTATTCTTTTTTTTTTAGATTCCACATATAAAATCATAAAGTATTACGTATCAAGTCTATAGTCTATTAGTCTATTATGACTAATCATAAAGTATTAGTCTTTCTCAGTTTGACTTATTACACTTAACATAATACTTCCTAGGTCCACCCATATTGTTGCAAATGGTATGATCTCATCTTTTTTGCGGCTGTGTAATATTCCTTTATAGATATATATCAATTTTCTTTGTCCTTTCATCTATCAATAGACTCTTAGGTTGCTTCTACATCCTGTCTATTGTGAATAATGCTGCAATAAATATCAGAGTGCTAGATCTTTTCAGCTTAGTGTTTTTCTTTTCTTTGGGTAAATATCCATTAGTGGATATTTACTGTGGATATTTATTGCGTCATATGGTATTTCCATTTTTTAATTTTAGGGAACTTCCATGCTGTTTCCACAGTGATTATACCAATTTACATTCCCATAAGCAGTGTATGAAGATTCTCTTTTATCCACATCCTCACCAACACTTGTTATCTCTTGTCTTTTTTATTTTAGCCATTCTGACAGATAGAAGGTATATCTCACTGTGGTTTGATTTTCATTTCTTTTATTTCACTGATGATTAGTGATGTTGAACATCAGGTCCTCTTTTTATTGTTTTTACATGCTATAGCTTTAGTATCTTTGGTTTCTAGTAGGTGGATTTGTGGCACTTGTTTTTACGTAACTGCATTAAGGTTACTAGTGTCTACATTGTCTGAATGAATATTTAGAAGTTTCTGGGAATTTATATTTCCTGGGTCTGTCCATTTACAATTGACTGACATGCATAGGCATATGAAAGCTCTAGTTCCTTGACATGAGTCTTAGCTTACATGTCATAGTTCCCCATAGGATCAAGTTGAAGTTACTTTAGGCAGAACTTGGTCTGAGACTGCATCCTTGCTAGGATTTTACCTCTTCCCTGTCCTCCTTACCCCCACTCTCTTGGGAATACTTATCCGTGGGAAAATTTTCTTAATAAATTACTTGCATATGAATCCTTGTCTCTGCATTTGCTTAAGGGAAACCGACCTAAGATATCAGCAATGGCATGTTAGAAAATACAATGGGGGAAAATTCCATTCATAATAAATCACAGAAAAGTGTAAAATGCATAATGGGCATTTTATTATGAGTGGCTGTGGCTCAGTCAGTTGAGCAATCCATCCGACTCTGTGCTGACAGCTCAGAGCCTGGGGTCTGCTTCAGACTCTGTGTCCCCTTCTCTTTCTGTCTCTCCCCCACTTGTGCTCTCACAATAAATAAACATTAACAAAGAAAAAGATATTTTAAAATGCAAAATACATATAAATAACAATATGAATTAAATTATAAAATGTTGTTGAGCAACGTTAAAACATGATAAGGGAGAAATAGGCTATGTACTTTTGTGGGAATATTAAATATCATATAAATATAATTTCTATATTTCCCAAATGTAAAAATTTAAAGTCATTCTAAAGTTATTCTGAAACCTTATGGAAAAATTAACACGTGATAATTACTACTCACCATATTGAGATCATCATGTCAATTTCCATTAAAATGATTACTAGTTTTTTATTTTATTTTTAATTTTTTTTTGAGAGAGAGAGAGAGTGCACGAAGGGAAGAGGGGCAGAGGGAGAGACAGGGAGAGAATCTTAGGCAGGCTCCACACCAAGCGCAGAGCCCAACACGGGGCTCAAACTCACAAACTGTGAGATAATGACTTGAGCCAAATCAAGAGTCGGATGCTTAAACAACTGAGCCACCCAGATGCCCCTATTAAAATTATTATATTAATTTTACTTTTAGTAAATTTTGCAACATTTTGAAAATATACTTAGCATGGTTAAAGGTATTATTTACAAAGGGAAAAATAAAATAACTTCAGAGAAAACTCCTCACCAAGAAAAATATGAAAAGAAGGGTGATCTCTAATTATTCAATAATAACAATAACAGCAAATTCTCATTAAGCATTTTATATATGTATATTTGTAGTGTACACATGTATCTGCACATGTATGTATAATCATTTAGTCCTTACAACCTCTCTGTGAATTAGATACAGAGATAGAGAGAAAGAAATCTATGCATAGATGGGTTAAGTAACTTGTTCAAGTTCTTACAGGTAGGAGTTGGTAGAGGTGGAATTTAAGCCCAGGTATTTTTGATCCAGATTCCATGTTCTTCACTACTTTTCTATGCGTGCATATACATAACAATATATTTCCAAAGACAACATAAGAAATTAGGACCGGTTACAAATAAGTCATCTTGTCATTTGAAAAATGCATACCTCTACCAAAAGAGGTATTTCAAAATTGTTTTGAGCACTGACAATTATGGAGAATATTGTATATCTGCTCAAAGCGATTATCTTGAGGAACAGCACTCAATGGATGTAAGAATGAAACGCAATCAGATTATAGCGCCTGGGTTTATTAAAACCATCTGTCTCAGGATCATGTGCCAGTTATCTCCACATCTTCAGCAGCCATCTCTGTATGATTGGTCCTCGATATGCAGCTTAAAAATGGAAATGACAGTTGTTCTTTCTCTTCTTCATCTCTTACTTTATCTTCTAAGGTGTTTACTGGCACGGACCAGAGATTTATTGATTTATTCAAATTTAGGACAATGATTATAGATGTCTTGCTGAAAAATCTCTCTGCTGGTTTCATCCGGATACAGAAACAGAATCACCATAAAATATTTCCATCTGTTCTGTTGTGCTATATGACTCATTGTGACTGCGGGTAGTTGAATGACCTACAGAATGATCATGGACACCTGACCTTTACCTAACATTTAAACCATCAGTTGAAGAAATGAAACAGGTGTTGGTCCCAAGGCCAAGTTAGATTTAGTTATAGAATTTTACCCCTTTTTTTTGGATAATCTTTTCAATCACATTTCCCAAAAGACAGCACTGAGAAAAAGCACATTTAAGAGACATGCACCATGATTCTAATCCAATATTATTTTTCTTTTGAAAGTATTTTGATATCAGATGTTATTTATATTTTTCTCATGTTTACTGCCTTTAATATCTATTTTGTCCTAAGTGTTAAAAAATTCAGTCACCTTTAAGTGTATGAATTCTTTCAGAAAATGATGGAAACACTTGTAATTTCAGTTATATAAATTGACTATAAAAATTGTACCTATTGGCACATATATCATTCCTTGTTTGTGTGTATTGCAGTCATTCAAGTCAATTGAGATCAACAGTTTTTCAATATCAATGTTTTTTCTTCAACATAATTAATGAAAAATAAATTGGCAATTAATTACTAACTATCCTATCCTTTCTGAAGGCTATTCTGTTAAAATCTTTGAGTAGAAAGACCAGAGACTAACCATTCTTTTACTCTGATCATCTTAATCTTAAAGCCAAATTCACAGAAAAGTGACAAAAGATGGGGTTAAAATACAGCAACAAAAATAAATATGTTTTTCATTTGGTACAGTGAGAGGATTAGCAATGAGGGTGATGATTGTGTATCTCTGCTGATGAAAAATGACCGACTGCTGAGGGGAGAACATTCTGGCAGGAAACAGAAAGCAGACACATAATTCACAAACCAGACAGTGAGAGAGAAGTCTCAGAATAAAAATAAGCACAGACATATGTAGCGGTGGCAGAGTGCGGTCCTGGAGGCTATAGGCCCTGTGGGAAGGGGAGTGGCATTGAGGCTTTGAGTACATTTCATCTGCAGATACTAAACAGCAGCATAAAATGGGAAAGAATGTTTGACTGTAGGAAAGTGATGCAGTTGTTTCCAGGAAGAAAAATTAAGGGAGGCAACCTAAAATAGAGAAATATTGCTTCAGTTCCTCCTCACACATATTTAAAACCATTTGGACTTGTTTGGCATTTACAGTAAGTAAACTGTAGAGAGGTTACCCAATCTGTGTGCATAGGTACAGCATTATACATATAAGGAAACTGAGGCTCAGAGAAGCTAAGTGGTTTTCGAGATCCTGAAGCCTGATGGTGGCAAAGCAGAGACAAATGCCACATTTTTCAGATGACAGATTATGTACAAGTGTTTGTACTTTGGATACTAATGCTTCACCTTCACTTTTTAATACAAATTGGAAATGTTTTAATTAGGGAATGGACTTATAATAAATACTCTACTTTTGTGTTTCTTAATTCAGTTCAGCTAAAGACATTTATTGAATATCCAATATATGTAAGCACTATGTTAGGAAATACAATATTGAAAGAGGCACTCTCCCGCATTGAAAGAAAGCATATATATTTTTCTGAGACTCCAATATAGAAGTACATCCAACATACCTATAGCTTGTTTCCCTACCTTCCTGTTAGTGAGATTTACCTAGGACACTTTTTATTTTTAATGTTTGTTTTTTAAAGGGAGACAGAGCACAAGCAGGGGAGGGGCAGAGAGAGAAACACACAGAATCTGAAGCAGGCTCCAGGTTCTGAGCTGTTAGCACAGAGCCTGACACAGAGCTCGAACCCACGAACCCTGAGATCATGACCAGAGCCGAAGTCAGATGCTTAACCAACTGAGCCACCCAGACACCCCATGTAGGACGCTTTTTATTACTGTGTCTCTGCCCTGGAAACTAAGATTCTTAGGTTTGAAGTGGAAGCTCTTTTAATTATTTAGTAAATATTCCAGATGCTTCTTTTGTGATCAGGAAGGCTGGGGGGATACTATTGCCATAGTTCCCAAGTTTGTTTTCCCATTGGCATCACCTAACGAATTTCAAAAATTAAAAATTCCTCTGTTCCACCCCCAGAAACTGTAACTTGATTAATTGTTCTGAGGTGTAACCTGGGATTCGGATGTTTAAAGATCCTCCATATGATTCTAATAAACAAAAGAAATGGGGAGAACTACTTCACTATGCTACTGGGATGTGGTGGTCATGAAGGAAATGCCATCCAACTAATATCTATTGAAAATGTACCATATGATAAGCATTTTTTCATATAAAAGATATAAATCTTTTAATTTTTAGAATAAGTCTGCCAGGTTGATGCTATTATTATCTATATGTTATTGATAACAAAACTGAAGTCTACAAAATATTCTCAAATTCATAGATTTGAAAATGGCTGAACAGGTATTTAAATCTAGATTCATTTGAACCTGGAGCCTGAGCTCTTGTCCCTTTGCCAGATGACTTTCAGGTATAGCTCGAAGGATGGAAAGGCTTGTAATGGACAGAAATTGGAAGGGAAGGCATTCCAAGGGGAGGCACCCATGCCAGCAGAGGAAGAAGTGTGCTAAGCCAAGTTGGAAAGTTTGTCGATAGATAATGGGGGGCCATGAATTCATTGACTGGCTGGCTAATAGTCGGGAGACTGGTTGATTCATTCATCCATTTAACATATTGTTATTTTATAATGGCATTACAAGTATCACCTATTAAAATTTTAGGAATAAACACTTTTAAAAGAGTATATAAGTTAAACATTCACCTAGACTTTGAGGCTCAAGCTGTTTCAATTCCTTTTTCCTGTTAACATATTTAGGCAACTTACACTTAACACGTTGAGGACCATGCTGTTGTTGCAGGCGGAGTGTTAAAGAGTCCTGAAAATTCACTTTTGCTGAGACTTTAAGACCAGAGGAGCAAGAGTAGGACCCAATAAATTATGATATTCTTTTTTTTTTTTTTACAAATAGTTTATTGTCAAATTAGTTTCCACATAACACTCAGTGCTCATCCCCACAAGTGCCCTCCTCCATGCCCATCCCCCCCCCCACATCCATCAGTCCTCAGTTTTTGTCAGCATTCAAGAGTCTCTCATGGTTTGCTTCTCTCCCTTTCCCCCACCATTTCCCCCCTTCTTCTCCCCCTTGTTCCTCCGTCAAGTTCCTCCTAATCCTCCTATACGTGCAAACATATGATATTTGTCCTTCTCTGCCTGACTTAAATTATGATATTCTTACACAAAATGATATTGTACTGAAGTTAAAAGGAAAGAATGTATACATATACATATTGCTCTACACCAACTTTTTCTTTTTTACGTTTATTCATTTTGAGAGAAAAAGAGAGAGCAAGGGAGGATCAGAGAGAGAGAATCCCAAGCAGACTCTGAGCGGTCAGCACAGAGGCAGATGTGGGGCTTGAGCCCAGAAACTGTGAGATCATGATCTGAGCCGAAATCAAGAGCTGGGTGCTTAACTGACTGAGCCACCCAGGTGCCCCTGTTTGATCATTCTAAGGACATGTGTCAGATGTGTAGCCTGTTTTTACAATAAGTAAAAAATTAAATTAGACTTATCTCTTTAATTAATTAACAAAGCACAGTGACAGAGTTATGATTTTTACATTACTTGGAAACTTGTTGAGGTCAATTTATTGAAGAGCTTAATCTAAGTTCAAGTTAACTACCTGCATTTTATTTGTCTGAGGCTTTGCAAAGATGTAGTAGTAGAAAGCCAACCTTCCAAGATGAAGTTTCGCAGTGGATTTCAAGGGAGTTGCCACAAAACAATTGCCCACAAAATTCTCTCGGGCTAGTTCCATAATGTCAAATGTAACAGACTCTGTGTTTGAGTTTATTTAGGACAGAAATGAGATGGCTTCTGATCTAGTAGTACAACATAAAAGCATGTCACTGGTTAGTAAGGGCAGTTAAATTAGATCAAGTACATGACCTGCAACAGCACAAGCATGGATATACACACCAGCTTTATGAAGCTGAAATCCAAACATAGTGTACGCAGAGTTATCACAAATAGCTCCAAGCTGGAATAAATGGGAAGTGATACTTCTGTCTTGAAGATATTATAATATATTTTGGTACAAGGTAAGGTAACAAGATACATTCAGGTGTTTTAAATGCTAAAAAGATTCCTTCTTCTAAAGTTTATTTATTTTTGACATAGAGAGAGAGTGAGCATGAGTGGAGTAGGGGCAGAGATAGAGGGACACACAGAATCTGAAGCAGGCTCCAGGCTCTGAGCTGTCAGCACAGAGTCCAACACATGGCTCAAACCCAAGATCATGACCTGAGCCAAAATTCAGACGCTTAACGGACTGAGCCCACAGTTGCCCCCAAAATGCTACAAAGATTCTTATTAACCACTGGATTATTCTAGTTTCACCAGATAAGATGGAAAGACTGTGAGAAATAAGAAGTAAAGAAACAGAGCTGAAGAAAATGACAAAAATTTAAAACAAGTGGTAATATGACCTCAGGTTGTCTTGGCACTGTGAATTGAAGATATCCTATTTCCTTCCACCTTTTAAATGTGTAATTGTGAAAGCAATAATGCTTAAAATGATCCACTATAATTTCCCCATTACCTGATGAATATAGTCATATTAGATTGCTAGAAGCAGATGCAGCATTGTCTACTTTTTCATAGAAGAAAAAGAAATTGTAGTCAGGTTTCTTCACATTTACAGAGAACTCTCTAGTTCAATGTCTTAATTCATGCTCAAAACCTCACAACCAAATCGTAGGTAGCTGAGACATCATGGGTCATAGGATCAAGTTCTGCATTGGGCTCTGCACTGGGTATGGAGTCTGCTTAAGATTCTCTCTCTCCTCCCTCTGCCCCTTCCCTGGTTGCACGCATGCTCTCTCTCCCTAAAAAGAAGTCAGGGAAAGCCAACGAGTTTCCAAATAGATGAGAACATGCCTTGAGGTGAGCTATACTTAGAGATCCAAGAACATGATTTCCTCCACACCCCTTAAGAGACAAAATTTTCATATTTCTGACTGTACTCCTTGTTTTCTCAAATGTCCAGGGGCTATTTATCATTTTAAGCAATGCAGAGTTTGATAAATGAAGGAGAGTAGATTCTAATTATAAATAATTGATCACTGTTATGAGGGGAACATTTTTTAATATGTGAGAGAAACATATTAATTGAGCAAGATATGTGAGTAATTATTAATATCTTTATCTTATTTTTGTGAAAAGCAATTTAGTGTAGGCTATACTGAAATACTTAGGACATTCAGGGTTATAAAGAAGAATAACATGATCTCATTCACAGGATCTTGCTTTAATTCTAAAGTATCAAATATTTTTACTGAGTAAGAATCCTTTTCTTCCTGAATAAAATGTGCATGTGGGTTGTGTATGGAAGTGGATTTGGGGTCTGAATGTGGTATAGGGAAAAGTATATTAAGTGGGGTAGAATCAGTATTCAGAAGAGCTCATCATCTGGAGATCATCCTGATTTGCTCTCGGGCCCTTATTTGCAATACAAATATGTCATGATATTCCATCTTTAATTAAAGATAAATAACAGGGATCGAGAGGATGAATCGGGAGGCCTGAACTGCCTTTGTCCGTCTAAATGAACTTATTGGCCTTAGATTCCCCATCTGTGAAATAAAAGGTGTAAACTATGATGCTTTACATTCTAGTGATTTTGAAAAGTTCGTGCTATAAGCCAACTTCTCATCAGTGATGTCACACCACACAATTCCAGGTGGCACTCCCCATGTAGAGTACACAGCAGCCTGGATTTGATGAGTCAATATTTTAATCAGTTCTATCTTGTTCTCATTGCAATTAATTAGTATCATGGCCAGATTTTCCTAAGCATACCAAGTTTAATTTATAGACACATAAATCACTGACAAAGTCTTTGGCATTTCAATATAAGAGATACTAAGCTTTCTCAATAGATCTTTTATATCATTTCCATTTTGAAAAATGAATTAGCTAAGAATTATCAATAAAACAAAGAAAAGCATGTGAGATGAAGAAAATAATCTGCTCTTATTTCAAGTCTTTTTTCTGAAGGTGAACAAATAAAGAACAAACATGAAACTAATGAAACATTGTTTAGACCTTCTCTCATGGGTAGTGTCTTGTTAGTGGTTTCTTGTTTTAAATATTATCCTTTCTTGATCAGCCTATAGCAGCCACCAGTTATTTTTGATCTTGTGACTCTAGTTTAATTCACCTCATAGAACTTATGACAATCCTATGTGGGGTTGTTTTGTTATTCATTTATTTATTAACTGTGTCTCCACTAAAATAAGCTTCACTATTATGAGGACATTGCCTATCTTGCTTATCACTGTATTCCCAATGTTTAGAATAGTGGCTGGAACACAGATGTGCACTTCATATTTGTTGAGTAAATAAGTGTGAATAGTTCCCTGTCTGTATGAAGAAAAAAAGTAATAGAGCATTGTGATTAATGGCAAGGTTGCCATAAATCAACAACCATTTTCATATCCAAGCAGAATCAGCTACATAACTTGTGGAGCCTAATACAAAATTAGAATGCAGGACACCTTACTAAAAATTTGTTAAGAATTTTGAGCCAGTCACAGTAAGAACATTAAAACAAATATGGGCCTTTCTAGACACAGGGTCCTTTGAAGCAACTATACTAGTTGCATGCCCATGAAGTTGACCTAAGTGACCTTAGGCAAGATGCTTAACTTTTCAGTACCTTTTTATGTGTATCTGCTCTATTCTTTTAAGGTTGTTGTGACAATTAAATGAAGTAATATATCTAAAACTCTTACAATAGTATCTGGTTCATAATAGGTACTGTATAAGTGTTAACTCATTATAATAAACATATATTATCAATATTATATAACATAATGACAGTAATCATATTACAATTGTCATCATTCTTTCCTGCTGTATTCCTAGAGCACTGACTAAATATTAACGGCATAATAAATTGTATTGAATAAGAAGAAGGAAAGAAAGAATATCCATGATGTCAAATTGAAACTTGCAGCTTGCAAAAAGTTTTTTTTCCAAAAATAATTGTATTTATTTTAATTAAATTGTCAGTAGGTATCAATGCAATCTATATACTTTTCTTAACTCAAGACATCATAAAACAGGAAAGAAATTAATTGAGGATGATTAAGTCTATCATTTTGGAATGAAATTTTATTTACTTTATATAATTAATTTTAGTATACAAACACATAGACAGGCACATTCTTTACAGTGACTAAATGATGTGTGATAAGGTTTTGATATTAGTTTCTAATCACTTCCTAGTAAAGAACTGGTGACCTTTTCTGTCAGATGAAATTAAAGGGAAACATCTTTCTTTATCTATTCTCTTCCTGTCCTTTCTTTTATTATCTGGCCCTTCTCATGTCCCAAAGCCATTTTTTAGAGTAGGTCTTATCTTGAATAAAAGGTCTTCATTTTTTTAAATTATAAAATACAGGGGCGCCTGGGTGGCTTAGTCGGTTAAGCGTCTGACTTTCGCTTAGGTCATGATCTCGCGGTTTGTGGGTTTGAGCCCCGCGTCGGGCTCTGTGCTGACTGCCAGCACAGAGCCTGGAGCCTGTTTCAGTCTGTGACTCCCTCTCTCTCTGACCCTCCCCTGCTCACACTGTCTCTCTCTCTCTCTCTCCTAGAAATAAATAAAACATTTTAAAAAATTAAAAAAAAATAAATTATAAAATACAACAAAATTCCATGATGACAGCACATAGACTTATCACATATAAAATTTTATCATATTTGCTTTAGACTAAAAAACTGAAGATTCAGGAAATTTAACCAGTCAATACATTTTTTAACTGCTGCTATTTGACAGGTGTTGTTCTTATTACAAGAGGTACAGCAAAACAAGGAAGCACTATCCCTACTCTCTGGAATTTACATTCTAATGGGGAGAGCATGCAGTAAAACCAAAACACCCACAGGAAATATACACATTATATACAAAATACATAGTGTGTCAGGGGTTGAGAAATGCCTGGAAGAATTTATGCAGCAGAAGGAAAGAGAGTAAGAAAAGAGGCGATTTTAGAGAAGGGTCGTGAAAGCAAGCCAGTCTTGACAAGGTGAAAGGACAACCCATGTAGAAAGGTGTGTCTAGAAGATGGAAGAGTAAGTCCCAGACCTTCTCCAGGCAGCAGTGGAAACGTGTTTAGAAGGTTGAAGGAGCATCAAGGAGGCCAGAGTAACTGGATTTTAATCTGCATGTCATACAAAGCTCATTGAGTACTTTGAGCAGAGTAGGGACATGATTAGACTAATCTTTTAAAGGGATAAAGTCTGCCTGCTAATTAAAGAACAGATACCAAGGGGTAATAGTGGAGACAGTGCAATGAGTAAGAAAACTGCAGTGTTCCAAACAAGAGATAATGGTAAATCTGACCAGAGTGGGGATGAGATTGGCGGTGAAATTGAGCCATGAAAATTGGACAATGGATTGGATGTAAGATGTGAGGATAAAGAGAAGTCAGGGATGCCCCAAAGTACTTTCATCTGAGCACCTAGACAAATGAATTTATCATTAATAAAGTAGTATTGGGGGGGGGGCGCCTGGGTGGCTCAGTCGGTTAAGTGTCCGACTTCAGCTCAGGTCATGATCTCACAGTCTGTGGGTTTGAGCCCCACATTGGGCTCTGTGCTGACAGCTCAAAGCCTGGAGCCTGTTTCAGATTCTGTGTTTCCTTCTCTCTCTGCCCCTCCCCCACTCGCTCTCTGTCTCTGTCTCTCAAAATAAAATAAAGACAAAAAAATTAAAAAAAAATTAAGTAGTATGGGAAATGCTGGAAAATAAGGCCTTTTTTCATATTTAACCTTTTGGTTAAAATATGGAATTCTTGTTAAAAATATTTTTAAGTTTATTTATTTATTTTGAGAGAGACAGAGACAGCGTGAGTGGGAGAAGTGCAAAGATAGAAGGAGACGGAGAATCCCACGCAGGTCCTCACTGACGGCACAGAGCTTGATGTGGGGCTCAATCCCACAAACTGTGAGATCATGACCTGAGCCAAAGCCTAGAGTCAGAAGCTTAACTGACTCAGCCACCCAGGTGCCCTATGGAATACTTAAAGTCAAGTGGTCAGTTTTAAAAATATTAACTTTCAAAAAGCTGAATTTTAAAAGAGTTCAAAAATGAAAGAGCTCAAAAAGTTGAACCTTCCCTGTATGATCGGAAGAAACTATTATCCTTAATTTAGTGTTTATTATCCCCATGTATCTGCTTTTATTATAACTATGTGACTATACATCAAAAAACAATGATATGTTATATATTTATTAACTACAATAGATCTCATACTAGATAGTGTTGCAATTTTCTCTCAACCTTGTATCATATAAGATTTATCCAGGTTATATATGTTATTTCATTTATTTAAACTATAGTATTCTATGCCACTAAATTAGTAATATTAATACATTTTCTTTATGATATATATTTAAGCAGTTTCCTTTATAATAAGAATGCTTTTAGTTATTATTGTACATGTATTCTTATGCATGTGTGCTAGAGTTTGCTTAGGAGTTATACTGAGAAAACTTGAAGGATAGACATCTTTAGCCAGACATGGTTGCATTGTTTTTGTGTGTGTTATATCAATTACCTCTCTCATTAGTTTCCATAAGAGTTCATAATTATCCATACCATCATCAGTGTGATTTTAATTCAGTCAGACATTTTTTTGCCAGTCAGATGAGTTGGAAATTATACTCATTATATTTTACTCTGAATTTTTCTGATTTCTATTGAGTTGGGCATTCTTTCATATGTTCATGAATATTCTATTGTCTCCTTCTGTAAATTCCCTGTTCATATCCTTCACTGATTTCTTATTGGATTATTTATGGTTTTATTATAAATTTATAAGAGCTTTGGCTCCTTCTTTCTCATTCTCTTTTTCCTTTCTTCTGGGTATAATTCTTGATTGGTTAGGTGTATTGCAAGTAAATCCCTCAGTCTGTTGTTTCTCTTATTTGGTAAATGACTTAAACATTAGGAAAATTTATCTTATGGAGCACAAATTACAGACTAGTGATCTTAAGGATCGGACAATTCAGTGGCTTCAGTAATCATCAAGAGTACAGTTTCTTTCCACCTTTCAGTTCAGTCATGCTTAACGTTTCTCTTTTCCCCTTTGACTTGTTTCCCTCCTTGTCACTGAGTGGCTGCCACACAGACATCACATCCAGGCAGGGAAAAAACTACTAGAAAAAGTGCCTGTGTAAACTTTAAAGAGCAAGTAAATCTTAGGGGCAGCCATCACATTTCCCAGCCACCACTGGCTTAGGGGCTATCCCACACCAATCATAAGTAAAGGAAATGCGAAAAATCAGTAGCTGAGTTAGTCTTTTTAGAATATGCTCCTGAACTGGGAATGGTGTCCTCTTCTTTGAGAGATAGGAACCTGAACACCATCAGATTCTTTTAGTAAGGAAGAGGGGGATAGATGTCTAATTTATAGACAATATAAAGTGAATAGTCTGATTATGATAATAGTTTATAGCTACCATAAATGGAATCTCCAGCCAACTGCATTTTCTAAGCATTTATTACTGATTTACAATGATACCAATAATTGTATGTTGTTGTTTTTACTTGCAACCTTGCTTAATTCCCCTTAATAGCTCAAATAACACAACAGTAGACTTGCTTGGAATTTTTAAGAATACTGTCATATATTAAGGACAATTGTATTTTCTTTTTCATTTTTTATTCCGTCTCAGTTCTTTTCCTTCTTGTATTGGCTAGGACTTCTGATATAATGGTAAATAATAGCAGAGATAGCAACTTTGTTTCTAATTTTAGCAGGTAAAAAACTAATGTACTGGAACTAACCTATGTGTGTGGACATTCCAAAGAGACATATATCAGCCCAATATACATCAAATTTGTAACAGTGTGCATAGAAGAAATGAGTAATTTGTGAAGGCTTCAGATTCCCATTGAAAGAAGTTTCCAAGTAATGGCTTGTCAACTTCTGGGTGAGTATATTGTAACAACAATTCAATATTATCTCAAAAACAGGACCCTATATTGTACCCAAAGCATTAGATATTCCCTTAATCCCCCCCATATGAGTAAGCAGGGATCCATTTCTTGACCAATTCATCCATTTTTCTTCATACAACAAACTTTTTAATTAAAAAAAAATCTCTAACTCTGGGCTAACCTTTGGGAACAAATAATATAAACACATTTAGAACTTGTATCTCCCCTTCCAGATTACATTCTCTATGTCAAAGATAAATATGTTCATTTATTAATCAGTTACAGAAATACATATTAACTGCTAAGAAAAGCTACATGCAAAATGCCAGGAAAGGAAGTTTGAAAGTTACGCCTACATGTAAAATTTAAGGAGAAACAGGATGCGGATCTGTGGGTGGACTCGAGTGCACAGTGAGCGTGCACAGTAGCAACAGAGTCAAATGTCATAAAATTGGGCAGTGGTGGAAAATGGCATTCACATTCGTTAGTGCAAGTTTAGGCTTTCTTATTCCATCGAGGTTCTGAGGAAAACAAAGGCTTCTGTTTGTCTTGTTAAATCCAACAACTATGCTCTGTCTTTTACTGTCATTGTAGTTGTTTTCCTACATTCAAGTTCCTAAGTTGGTTGATGCCTCTGGTACAATGTCTGGGAAAAGAAAGAAATGGAAACAAGACTGATAAGTGGTAGAAGGCTGGAGTGGAGGAGTGTGTGTGTGTGTGTGTGAGAGAGAGAGAGAGAGAGAGAGAGAGAGAGAGAGAGAGATTGTATTGTTCTTCTTCCTTGTGGATCCCAGAACGTGGCAATTTGTCACAAATGAACTTAATGCTTCAGTGGTAGAGTGTGCTTGCTAGTGTCAACCAAGAAAAGTGGCAGTGGTGAACACAGGCCGCTCAGTTGGTTAAGGAGCCTACCCTCGATTTTTAAGTTTTTTTTTTAATATTTTACTTATTTCTGAGACAGATACAGTGTGAGTAGGGGAGGGTCAGAGAGAGAGGGAGACACAGAGCTTGAAGCAGGCTCCAGGCTCTCAGCTAGCTGTTAGCACAGAGCCGGAAGTGGGGCTCAAACCCACAAAAAGCAAGATCATGAACTGGGCTACAGCCGGACGCTTAACCCACTGAGCCACCCAGGCGTCCCAGCCTACCCTTGATTTTTGCTCAGGTCATGATCACATACTTCATGGGCTCGAGCCCTGAGTAGGGGTGCTGACCGCGCACAACCTGCTTGGGATTCTTTCCCTCTCTCTCTACTCCTCTCCCACTTGCGTGCTCTCCCTCTTTCTTTCTCAAAGTAAATAAATAAACTTAAAACCTAAGGAAAGTGGCAGAGCTGAAATAAAATTAATAATTTGGGGTCTCAGTATTGTAATTTGGGGAGTGCAGATTTAAGTAGCAACATAAAATGTGTCCCCTAGGGAGCAAAAGTCAAGGGCTTTAAAACCTTTGTGTGTTATTTACAAAGAATTTTGATTGATGTTGGTGGCAGAAAACTAATGGTGGCTGAATGTACGGGGCTTCTAAGGGTATCACTAAGCAAAGTCTCTTACTGCAACAAAGTTGCAGGTGTTTGGGCAGAGTTCTTGGAAGAGTTGCAGTGTGGGCCAGTTGAAAGTTCATGGTTTCATCTGGTTAGGACATGATAAGGCCCATCTCCTTAATGACCACCCCTCTCCCCCCTCCCCCGCTCCATTTTTGAATTCTGACATAAGTGACCCCTTTCTCTTTTATTTTTCACACTAAGTGACTGGTGAAGAGGTCCCTCTGCTAGTCTACATGAGCCTAAAACATTAAATCCAATTTAAAATTCTTTTATTCTGGCAGCAAAAAACCAGCTTTGAATTCTGCTGAAGTATATTGCAACCATGAGTGATCCAGCCTCTTATAATTAATACACAGTATTCACAATGGGCCCCATTCACAACTGCCCACAAAAGGGGAGAAAAATTTCAGGCTAAACCTTGTATGTATAATTGAAACCCAGCAAGGGTTTCTGTCTGAGAGGTTTTCATCCTGTGAATCCAAGTCCATCTGGACCAAAAGATAAAGCTTTACATAGATCATGTAAATGGCACACATGGATTGCATTCCAGAATTGTCATGAAAAGGCAGGCTTTTAACAAGTCAGAGATGCTCAGTGTCATCCAGAGGTTGTCACTATCCCCTGACTTCTTCAAGAATTAAATTGCAATCTGAGAACTTCAAGAAGCCAGCGTTAAATTAGTTCCATTGTTTGTTTTTCCTTAGCCTTGTCAATAGGAAGATTAATGTGAAGGCTCTTTTCTGCCCCTAATATAGCTTTTCTTACAGAAATGTGGTATCTGAATCAAAATTCCGTTTGGACGCAGAGAAACTCACTAGCGTGTGATGATCTTTCACTTTTCCTCCAGTTTCCCTTTAATTTTTTTCCCACGTAAGTAAGCCCTTACTCTGTTTAACTCGCCCTCCTTACCCTCCCTTCTCTGTGATGCTGAATACAATAATCTGGAGTCTCACTGCATAGGTGGAAAGGAAAAGAGTTTGCAAAGGTGGAAGTTAAGGGAAAACACCGGTAGGGTCATTTCATAAATGGAATCCCTAAGAAGCAGGGCTTCTTGCTGGGTAAGAGGACAGAACCTTTAAATCACAGAAATTAGAGGCAGGAGACCTGTCAGGTCACCTTGTCCACCTTCTATAGCAGCGTTAGGTATTTTGTATGAAATGACATGAACAGTGAAGCATTTTTAGCAGTCCTGGGGAGACGCCACTTCGTGGTAATACATCTTCCTGTTGAGAATATGTTACTGAGAGCAGTTCGGCTTTTCTTTTGCCTGATTTCTCATTGTTCTGGTTTGCTGTATCCTTTCAAAATGCAACCACACTTTCTTTTGCTCCTTCAAAAGAAGTGGTTTTAAAACCTACAACCTTGTAGTACTACATTATCACGGTTTTCTTTTGTAATTATTTGAACTAAGGTATACAACTCTGCCTTTTTTTTTTTAAGGTGTTTTTTTTTTTTTAATTTCTAGAGAGAGAGAGAGAGCGTGAGCAGGGGAGGGTCAGAGAGAGAGGGAGTCACAGACTGAAACAGGCTCCAGGCTCTGAGCTGGCAGTCAGCACAGAGCCCGACGCGGGGCTCAAACCCACGAACTGCGAGATCATGACCTAAGCGAAAGTCGGACGCTTAACCGACTAAGCCACCCAGGCGCCCCCAATTCTGCCTTTTAAAATACTAACTTACAAATCAGTCCCCATTGCTAAATCGATTGCTTTTCTAAAGGATTATTAATTGCATTCCCATTCACTTTGATTCAGGAACTGTTTTTCATAATTTCAGTGTGTGTGTGTGCGTGTGTGTGTGCGCTAGTAGAATCAGTTTTGCTCAATTCTTATCTTAGATGAAGATGATGCTCAAGCCAGTGACTGGACCTCAAAAGTCCACTATGATTCAGAGAAATTTGCTGCCAGCTCCTAAAATCATGATTTTATTTTTCTCTAAGACGTCATCAAGTTTAGTATTCCACAAATTGAAATATTTCCTAGAGTATCAGGGTGTCCAAGTATATATCTGAATATACACTGCCGTTTAATACCTCTTGCTCTGGGCAAAACCTCAGGATGGCTACATGATGACACCTTCTTGAATAAGCTATTCCTTCTATATGTATTTTAAAATTTCATGCATTATACTACCTTCTATAAGATAAAACTTCACATTCTGTAGTTATAAAACTCATACTTCTCCTAGTTTGAAAATGGAGAGATAATCTCCACTGAAGGTGTTTGGGTGGGGAAAAAAGTCAGTTGACTTTTATTCTAAGATACCCTACATGGAAGGGGGAGAGGCTCTTGTATTTATTTCTGCTTCTTCCACCAGCACCACCCCCAGCACCACTATGTCGGCCTCAAGCAGTACACAACTCGCTGTTGAACAGCCTGACCCAAGCATGGATGTGTAGTCTTTCTCATGAAGTCCCAGGGCAAGGCTACAATGTTTAAACAAGGGAGTGTGTAGTTAAGGGTCTGGGGCAACCACAGAAACATATGTACAGAGAGAAGCTGGCACGCAGATTCTAACTTGAATTCTTCGGACTTGTAGGTCCCATTCCATGTTAGTTTTTAGCATATCTCCATTTAGAGATTTGCTGTTTCATGCAGGTGCCCCAAGTGTAGACATTATGATGCCTCAAACTTAAGACTCTTTTGAACCCAAGAAGAGTGATATTGAGAGAAAGAGTTACTTATCTGGAGTCACTTACCCTCTGGAGACTTGACTAAAGGTAAGAGCTGGACTCTTGCCCATGTATGACAGTTGAATAGTGACAGCAAACTTGTAGGACCTCTTTCAGAGGGGATCCGAATAGTTTTGTGCCTAAACAAAATAAGACAAAAACTTTAATGAAATTGTCTCAGCTTGCACTGTTACAAAAGGGAAGAAGAGAGAGGGGAGGGATTGCCAGAGAAGGGAGAGGGAGAGAGGAGCAGAGGGGTAAATGGCTTAGGTCTGGAGAAATGGAGTAGTAGAGAGAGAATTATGTATTGAGTGCTTACTGTGCAGGTACATACTTGATGTACATTTCCTTATTTACTCATTACTGAAACAATTTCCAGGTAGGTACATGGAAAACAGGTCTGTCTGACTCCCTGGTTCATACTCTTGCATTCTCCCAATGCTACACTGTTTTTCAAAGACATGAGATTAATGAGACAATAATGTTGGTAAAGTGTTTCAATTTCCTTTGAGAAAAAAAGCCATAAAGTTTTATTGTTATTGTTACTCTTATTATTGAAGCTCAGTGAATGCTTTAGTAGTGCCATTGATGTAACTAATATTACTCTCATTTATTTCACTTAGAGAAATAAAGTCTAAAAATAAGAACAAGCATATTTATTGGGCTTTAGATTCAGCCAGCTATCTAGTTCAACTGCAACTTTTTGCAAATCAGGATCTTGAGCACTAAATTAAATCTATGACCAAGGGCATAGAGAGCTTAAGGGGTGAATTGAGAACTGTGGCCCCATAGGTACTCTTTCTAATGCTCACTTCTAAGAACTAAGAAAGGGATGGATTCAGGTAAAAGTCCTGAACCGTTGTCTACTCACTAATTGTTAAAGAAAGAATGCAGTAATAAATCCCCTCCTTGTTTGTGGAAATAACAATGGACTCAATTCAGATAATTGGCTTCACCAAGAGGGCATTTCCCCCCCTTTTCTATGAAAGAGAGGTAATTGTGCTAATTATGAAAAACAAAATTATGTAAAGGACAGGAAGGCATTGTAAAAGGACATGGTGTTATGCACACATTCAATTCCAAACAAGAACATTGGCACGATTTACTTTACTTTTGCCATTTTTACAAGTCTCTATACTGGGAAACAATTCAGTTTCCTCCCAAAAGTTGCATTTATGCTCAATAATCACCAGCTGGGAACTGTAGCTTGAGACTAGAAGACTGAGAATTTGGCCTGAGTTTTTAATGTGGCTATTTTGTATAGTCCTCATTTGCCTAAGCTTTTACTTTATTATGTTCAGATATTTTCAACATACCCTTTATTTTTTTTCACTTTGTTTGGTCCTGGGTCCTGACTGGACCTTAAGCATGAAACAATGTCCATGTGATCACTCTCTTGGTTTTTCAGAGAGGAAAACTGAGGGCTAGAGAAAACACGTGCCTCAACCAAGTTCCTATAATTAGTTAGCAGTACTTGACATGTAATCAGGTTCCCTTCCATTGCAATATTCCTTCATTTCTTGATGATAAATTTGGATAAACAAGCTTTCAAATTTATTTTACCTTGATTCCTCTAACCTTGTTCCTAGAAAGACAATATAAATAAAATAAAAAGGACAGAGGAAATTCTGTGTGGTTGTCGCTAAGATTAGGGAAGGTGGAAAGCACCCAGTAGACTTTCCTGATCCTTTCCATGTCCTCATATGTGCTGCAGCTGTGGAATTGCAAAACTAAGCCTATGCATTGCATCAAGGCCAGCAACTATTATGTAGCTGTGTATATGTCTGGGGATAAAAACCCATGGATTAATGCAGAATCTGCAAGAGCAAAATCTTCTTCATTGCAATCTGTAAGATATGTCTCTATCAGTACCTTCCAAAGTGCTCTTTTCCTTTCTCAGTCTTGCTACAAAAAGGGCCCAGCTCTGAGAATTGGGGGAAAAAGAAAAGGAGACATATAGGCAGTGGTCAGGAGAAGAAATACCTCAGCAAATGACTGTAAGTGTGTATGGGCTAGGAACAAGTTTATTGTTTTGGCCTCCCAGTACTTGCTTGTTTGTTTATTTGTTTGTTTATTATTTATTTTTGCTAAGCTAACACACACACACACATACACACACAAATTGGTCCTTATCATTACCTCCTCCACACTTTTATCCACCTTCCCAGGAATCTTGTTTTCTTTAACCAAACTGCTTTCCAAATTGAAATAAAAGGAAAGGAAATATTTTTGTTTTATAGTTGAGTAGCTTCTTACTTCACTTAGGGGAGCATTTTAATTTTCCTAGCTAAAACTAATATAGTATCTAATAAAGAGCATATAATAAAAATGTCCATTGAGTGGATTGATTGGATTTGGTGATGAGTTTAATAGTCATTTTGTTAAATATCTACAACTGGTCAGGCTTTGAGGAAGGGGGAGACAGATCGCTCCTGCGATTAAAGAACTGACTGTAGTCTAATGGAAAAGACATATGGGTGAATAGTAAAAAGAGTGTTGCCTGAGAAATGTCATTAAGAAATAGTAACAAGCATGGTGGAATCATTGAAGGGAGAATGACAAATTCTCTATGGGAGTCAGGAAGGTTTTGCAGATGTATTACACTTGGGTTGAATTGTAAAAGACAACTAAGATTCCCTCAGAGTCATAGGTGGGAAAAACTTTAAGGTTTGTGTGAAGACTTGGACGTTAGAGGAACTTGGCGTATTTGCTGAACCTTTAGTTCAGGGTGCCAGGAGTATTAAAAGACATGTCAGGAGACGGTATGGGGTAGGACCAGAGTTTAAAAAATCTTTTATGTTATACCGTGGAGTCTGTATTTTATTCTGTGGGTAGTACGTAATGAATGGAGGCTTTCAACCTGAAAAGTAATGTGATTTTTTTAAAAGAAAGGAAACCTAGAGATGATATGTGAGGGCCTTGACAGACAATCAACTTGGGGAACTGTTTCAATAGCCCAAGTAATATATGATGAGGATTCTCAATGGCAGTGGAGATAGGGGACAGAGGTCCTTAAAGGAGGCACATAGACTTTGATGACTGGGAGGGGAGTTGCATAAGACTGAGGTTGCTATGGCAGTAAGTCACTAAATTAATGTGAAAACATAGGCTGCCAGGAAGATTTTTATTCAACATGACGTTCATGGATTATCTTTCATGTGGCAGGAGCTGCCTAGGAACCTGGCATAAAATGGCTGAGAAATAGTTGGTACCGTTAGGATCTCTGTGTTTAGTGGGTAGAGATGTATGATTAAAAAGCTTATTATGTTGCGGTAAATGCAGCAATGACTAATGATGGCCAACTTTGGAGTGATTACAGTGTACTAGACATTTGTGTAAGTCCCTTTGGGCTGTTATAAAAAAGTAACATAGACTGGGTAGCTCTAACAATGGAAGTTTATTTCACAGAGTTCCTGAGAGATAGATTCCATATTTGGTGAGGTCATGCTTTCCAGTTTGCAGATAGCTGTCTTACTGCATCTTCACATGACGCAGAGCAGAGGGAGAGAGAAAAAGTATGCCCTCTAATGCCTTTTCTTAAAGGGCCTGAATTCCGTTCATGAAGGATCCACCCTCATGATCTAATTGCCTCCACTTCCTAATACCATCACATTGGGATGAATCATGGGCTTTCAACATGAGTTACATGAGTTTTGAGGAACACAAATATTCAATCCATAGGAACACTCTTCTAAATATTTTATATGAACAATGTCTTCACATCTTTATAACGATCTTAAAAAGGAGCTGCCATCATTATCCCCACTGTATATGTGACAAAGTGAAGCACAGAAAGGTTAGGCAACTTGTCCAAAGTCACAAAACTGTTAGTTCTAGAGCCAATATGTAATCCAAAGCAGCATGGTCCCAGACTCCATACTATTTAACATTAAATACACTTCCTGTCTGATGGAGGTATACACAGTATAGTCTGTGTGTGAATACAGGTAGGTTAAAAATTTTATTCTGGATGTTAAGTTGGAGCTGTGTGAAAGGAAAGTTTATTTCCTCAGGAGACAATTGCAAATTTGGATTTGGAGGCTGGGAAATAGACAAAAGCTAAAGACATAATTAAAATTTGCATAAAATTAAAGCAAGTGGGAGTGTTTCTCCACAGGAGAGTATTTGGAGCAAGATTAGAAGGCCATAGTCTGGGAGCTCTAACACACAGTGAATGTACAAAGGGCAAGTCAACAAATGAAAGAATAGAAATGGCCACAGGATTAGTAGACAATGGAAAGGAGGGAATACAGAGAACAGGACAGAGTTTCTAGAAAGAGGGAGTGACGGTGAACAACAGGAAAGTTATGTGGGGCTGAAATTTAGCATTTGATTGGATGTAGCATTTGGAAGATTAGTGACGGTTTTGGTGAGAACAATTCTTATTTCCTGACAGTGAAGATAGCTGCGCTGTAGGAGGCTGAGAACAAAAGATCATACAAAGAGTGATTGATAATTTGCTTTATGAAGGCAGTTTAGACAAAAAAAGAAAGCTATAGTCTGTTAATGCCAGGTCATCAGGTAGAATTTGGAAAATAAGTTTGAGGAGGAAGGGAATGGATCACTGCAGGTACATTCTTACAGAGGAACAAGATAGCCTACAGATTGAAGGTGGCCAGTCCTAGTGTCCATTATTTTTACTTCAACTCTGTCAGATAGCAACTTAGCAATGTTATTCATTACCTGATTCATTTATTTCATCAATAAACATTGGTAAGCACTGCTGAGTGCTACGCATGCAGACTGTATGAACATGCAAGCGTTGGTATGGGGGTGGAGCAGGAAATGGGTGTTAGGAGGGAAGCTGACATGGGAAGCCTGCCAGGCATAGGGATCAACACTACAAAGCCAGAGAGAGAAAAAGGACATGGCCTATTCATTAAACTGTGTCAAGTGCAGGAAGGCTAGAGTTTATGGCAGGTGCTAGGACACAGTGTTATTATTGGCCGAAAGTAGGAAAGCCAAAAGCATGACCTGACAAAAAAGGGCTTGATTGGATAAGATTTTATTTTTTAAAAATTAAAAGCTATTACATTACTATACTTTAAGATAGTATTCGTGATACTAACATCATATCCTATGTTTCCCTCTCTGTCAAAATATGCATAATCGCCATATTTATGAATGTGGGACTCATATTCCGTATGCAAATCAGTTTATTAGCAGGTTTTAGTGGTCTTGAGCTGATATTTCTATATTTTAGATCATTAATAACAGTTGTCCATGGTACATGAAGAAGGCATTGTTTCCTGTGCAAAGCCGCTGTCAAAGACAGTTCAAGGAATGGCAGATTTCTGCTTGGATCTTGATCTGGTTTGTGCGATGTAACCACCTGTGGAGCAAATGTACTGCCGTGTCCTGAATATACCGCCTAAACTGCAGTGAATATGGCTCTAAGAACCCTTTACAGCAAGCATTTTTCAGGGATGAGAGTTAAAAAATGAAAGAAAAAAATTCTGTAAATAGGAAAAGTGGAATGAGTGGAAGTCAGGGAAAGGCTAAGAAAAGAAGACAAAGAGGAGGCCAATAGGAAGTTCTGGAAGATGAAGAGTGGAATGAGAACCTCTGCAATAATTGGCTTTAAGACAATATATTTGAATAAACATGATGTCCTTATTTGGTTTCTGGTTTTCCTATTGTGGCAAATGGTACGTGAAGTGTTAATTTGTTGTAGATCAAAACCTGAAACACCAAATAGCATGTATTGTTTTATTTTCCTGAGACAACCTTTGCCCTAAAGAAAGACAGGTATTCATCATTTGCTCTAGGATAATTCACGCAAAATAGCAGAAAATTAATATAGAATTTTCAGCTTCTAATGTAAAATGTGTATGTAGATGTGTGGTTGAGATACAACAGGGTTCCCTGAGAAATATAGAGAAGAGAAACAGACACGTTGTTGTTTAATGGGGGTCATCTTTGAAGCTGCCTACCACAATACCCAACACCACTTGAAGATGGGAAGAAAGATGTTTCAAGGTGTACTCTAAGCTTCATTAGAAGCTCTCACAGAGCATGTGCCCTGGTCGTTTGAGAGATCTGGGGACGGGTACCCAACTTCTAGGCTGGTTGGTTTCTTGGTAACTAAGTAGAGAGGTCACATTGGGAGCCAGCCTCAACTGTACCAATGGAAGGAGGAGGCACCGTGAGATGACCCCACTCAAGGGGGCTTTCTGTCAGGAATGAGGGGAGCACTTCAGAAAGAGCTTGGGGGGAGATTCCCAGATGTGGGACATGAAGGTGGGAGTGCTTCACCTTGAAGCTGCCAGCCGGGTGGAAGGAGGCATTTCCAACTCCATGAAACTGTAACCAGAGGTTCCTATTGAGGATAGATATTTCTGAGAAATCCATAATAGCACCTATGAGAGAAAAACCAGAGGAATATATTAAAACTTTGCTAGTCTCTTGGGACCTTTGCTGACCCCTAACCTCTCTGCCTAACCTCAATTTGCACATTTAGATGAGGCCAGAAACTAGAGTCAGCAGAGGAGAGAAATAATAATCCAGTGCATTCCACTTAAGACTGATTCAAGCTGGGGAGTGAAGATGTATTTAGTTGGTAGAAAGTTGAGAGCTTTAATACTGGACTTGGCTAGTCATGTTAATAATTATACATTGTTCAATAGCTAATGTTGAAGGGGATGATTAGAAAAAATGAAATTACTTTGCTTTGTATACTACCAAATCTACCTCATCCAATTAATCGGTATTCTCATATTCTATCAGTAGTATCTTCTGTGTGAAAGATAAAAAGAGTAGTACAATGGGAAGATTCCTCAAATTATAAAAACAGAGATTGGAGTTTGAGAGTCAGATATTTCTATTAGCTATAATGTCTCTCTGAGCCCTAATTTCCTCTTGTGTAAAAAACCAATCAATTTCCCTATTTTGCTGAACTTTTAAAATTCCTAGTCTTTAGATTATGTCTTATTTTTAATGTACTAAAACCTATTAAAAAATATTCCTCTCTGCTCTGTTATGTGTTTTAGATCATAAGAATCTTCAGTGTAGTCATCAGGTCTCATTTACTATTCTCACCCTCTGGTCTGTGAATATGTGTGCTTTATCCATGAATCTACTATATTTGTCTTTTGTGAGACTGGAGCAGATTTCTTCAATGGGACCTGTTTCTGCATTCTGAATCTTCGATTTCTTTGAATTTATTCCTAATTTTTAAAAACTAGAGGAACCTAGCCATTTACCAGGGACAACAATTTTATAATCTGATTAATCTCAAACTCCTGGCATCACATCCCTTTCTCCCATACCTTCACCTCTTCCCTCTCCTTCCCTCTCTCTCTTTTTCTTCATTCTGTATCCCTCCTGACTCTTGCTTGACCCCTTCAATATTCAATATTACCTCTAAAAGGATAATTATGCATATTTCAAATCTTCAAAAGCTTCATTTCCCTCAATTTCTTCCTTACCTACTTTCTTCCACCAAATGTTCCTCATTCTCCTTCAAAGTGATTTTGTAATCTTCTTTTTCACCCCACAATGCTAGTTCTTCATATCTTACCTAAATTATTACCATAGATTGTAATGGACATTCTCATCTCTAGGTTTTCATGCTCAGATCTGTATGGCTGTGACATTTTGAAATAACGCATCCATCCCTTCATTTTATAGTTTAAAACCTTCATATTTCTCCACATTATATTTAGGATGGTTTCCAAATTCTTACTTAGCATGACATTTGAGGCTGCTTGCAACATGACCACTAACTTGCCTTCCAATTTCATCTCTTATCTGTTTATTCTGGTCAGCTTCTTGTTCTTTTCCCATGACATATCATGCCCCCTCACGTCTCTCAGCTTTTATGTATGCCATTCCTTCCACCCAGATCCCAGATGCCCTTTCTTTTCTTATCCAGTCATCAAATCCTCCTTCCTTCCCTTCTGCTCTTTGAAGCTTTTCATGTAACTTTAAGTAAAATTAATCACTCACACCTGTGCTCAGTACACCCTCCAACTCCCCATTTCTCTTTAGTTGGTAGTTCCTGTGTTTCCCCAGAGATTATCAGGGCCTGAGGACTGAAAGTAGGTTTGCTCATCCTTTTAAACCCTGTGAGTAAAAGAAATACTCTGGGTAATTAAAATGTCTAATGTGTTTTTAGGGTTTACTATGCGTGAGGCACTGAAGACGTTACCTACGTTTTTCTTATTTAATTCCAACAGCACTCCACTGTGATTTCCTGAAGGAAGATCCTTGGTTTACTCATTGTAGGTTCTCTGGTGTCTGGAACAGTGTGTGGCCCCTACAAATGCTAAAGTGTTCTGCTGACTGATGGAATGAATTAGCAAATGAGCAAATGACTTCATGAGAATTGGACGATCACAATCCCCATAGGACAAACGAAGGACATACAGCATGTGGCGTTAAGTGATTTGTTACACATAAAATATGTTGTAGTTGGAAGCATGTCTACTACACCATAGTCAATGCTTTTTAAACATTAATATGATAGTGTTCCATTCAGTTGGGCTGGGCAATGGGAGTTTTTTAAAGAAGCAGCCTTTGGAAAAGAGACAGCATGTAAACTAGTCCCTGTATAAAACAAAACAAACAACAATGACAGCAAGACAGCATCATACAACCAACCTCAATACTTTACTCAGAAACAAGGTTTAAGTGCTGTAAGGATTTTCAAGAAAATCTATTAACACCTGTAGAAATTCCAAATGAGAAGATTTTAGGTAACTTCCATTACAAGAGGAAGATGCTTTATAACCCAGAGTGTGTGGATCAGGATCTGTGCATCAGATAAAAGCTGGGATTTATAGTAGAAACAGACATTGTTTTTTCCATCGCAACAAAAAATACTTAATTATATGTTAGATATATACAATAAATGCATGAAAAGGCATTTAATTATGCCTTCAAATATTTTACTCCTTTATATTCCTCAGATATTAAGACTTCCAAGTGGACTGGAATCGGTAGAAATATTGCTAAAATATTATCTTCAATAGGTGAGTCTTACCTTGCATTATTTTTTTAAAAATTTTTTTAACGTTTACTTATTTTTGAGACGGAGAGAGACAGAGCATGAGCTGGCGAGGGGCAGAGAGAAAGGGAGGCAGAGAATCTGAAACAGGCTCCAGGCTCTGAGCCACGGGCCGTGAACCCACCGACCACGAGATCGTGACCTGAGCCAAAGTCGGATGCTTAACCAACTGAGCCACCCAGGTGCCCCCTTACCTTGCATTATTAAAGGTACTTGAAGTTTTCAGAGTTGAGTGCCATAAAGAAAGCAATTTGTTTTGATTAATGATAAAGTGAATTTCAGTGAAAAGCTATAGTAATCAAGAGCGAAAAGTTGCTTAGATAGTGAAACTGCCAACAGGCAGTTGAGAAGGCCCTTTGAGAAGGGCCAATTTTATCATTTTCTTTTAAACTCACGTGTGCCTTCAATAGTCTAGTGGAGTAATTGAAAACACAACTCCAGATCTAGAACCGTATTAGTTCAAATCACTGCTCTGTCACTCAATAGTGGTAGTATGTTGGGCAAATTACTCAACCCCCTTGTGCCTCATTTGTGTAAGGGTAATAGTAGAACCTCATAGGGTTGTTAGGAAGATTCAATAAATTAGAAAGCAAAGTGCTTAGAATAGTGCCTGTCCAGGGGCACCTGGGTGGCTCAGTCGGTTAAGCAACAAACTCTTGATTTTGGCTCAGGTCATAATCTCACAGTTTGTGGGTTGGAGCCCCGCATCTGGCTCTGTGCTCACAGCATAGAGTCTGCTTTGGATTCTCTCTCTCCTTCTCTCTGCCCCTCCCCTGCTAGTGCTCTCTCTCTCAAAATAAGTAAATAAACATTGAAAAAAAATAGTGCCTGTCCTATGAAACCAGTTAATAAGTTTAGCTGTTTTTTGTAAAGGGAGGAAATCAAAATAGAAAAAGAAATAGTTCTCATGACAGTTCAAATCTCAGTGTCTGCTTTTACCTATTCAGATTTATTTAAGTATTAATAAATGAGACAGTCTACAAGGAGACACATGAAAGGCAGTGGGCATGCAGGAATGAATATGAAATGGGCCTTGTCTTCAAATGGCAAGCTGTACAGTTTCAGCAACCTGTAATAATATCAATGCTCAAAGTAGATGGGTTTGGAATTGTTTATAAACCTTCATGAAATTCTATCTGCTGACATGAAAATAGATTTCCATTAATTTTGATAATATTCTAATCTCTTTCCTCTCCTATTCATAGTAGTCAATGCAATGGAAAGAACATGCACTTACCACCTGTTATGCATTTGTCCCTTATTTAATTCACGTCTCCAGAATGAGGACCACTCAGCCAGGTCTCTGAATAACGACTCTAAAACTGGCTACAAAATGTTTTTATAATTAAATCACAAGTTCCATCACTTTAGAACAAAAGATAGTTGTTGCTGCAAACTTCTAGCAAAGCAGGTTGGTAAGCAGATCACATAGTTTATGCAATGTCACCAATCTTGCAATTTAAACGTGGAAAGATTGTGGGGTGCCTGGGTGGCTCAGTCCGTTAAATGTCTGACTTTGACTCAGGTCATGATTTCGATGTTCATGGGTTCAAGCCCTGCATTAGACTCTGTGCTGACATCGCAGAGCCTGGAGCCTGCTTCAGATTCTATGTGTCCCTCTCTCTCTGCCCCTCCCCCACTTGCCACTTGCTCTCTCTCTCTCTTTCTCTATCTCTCCTCTCAAAAATAAATAAGCATTAAAAAATTAAAAAAATAAAATTGGAAAGATTAATGTGTATCATGCATTCCCATTTGGACATTCTATAATTTACTGTTTTACATTTGTGAAAAAAGTCCGACCTGGCAAAAAATACCACTATGATCATCTCAGTAATGTTGAGTCAGATTTGGCTATTTGGTAGTGGCTATTAGGATCTGTCAAAAGAGTGGCTTCCTCTCACCTGAGATTACAGGAGTAGAATCTGGTGCCTCAAGTCCAAGTCATAGAGATTCACTGGCGTGATGTGTTCTGTGACATGCCAGATCTTGGGAACGTTTTGCTTGAGCATGAATAAGAGACTTGGAACTGTAATGCTGGCCAGGGACATGTTTTTCACCAATTAATCCAGCTACATTGCCCACATCTTATTAAACTATTGTTTGCTAGATCTAAATGTTATTTTCCACTCTCTACAACACTAGAATTGTGCTGTTGTGGTACCTTATGACATTGTGATTTTACTTAGTATAATTGTGCATTACTGTGATTTTTAAACTTGGTTTCTTTGTAGAGTAAGGTCATATGGAAGCACAACACACCAAGGACGTGCTAAATTCTCCTTCACCCTCAAAAATAAGATAATCGCACATCAGGTCTCCATAAAAATTCATTCAGCAGAACAGGAAGAGGTCTCACATTTCACATTTAGCTGCTGCTGAGATTATGCGAAAAGCTTTTTTCTCAGACTGTCATTTCTACGAATTTCAGGCTTATAGACATGCCATGCTCCAGAAATTCACTTTAACTTGGATAATAACTAAAAGCTTGTCACATGCTAAGTCATTGGAACTATTCTGTAGTCAATTCTGCAGTAAAGAAAACAGTACATTGTCCCCAAGCCTCTTCTATTTTCCTCTCCATATCCCACCATCAGAACACACTATTTTATAACATTCAAAAAAAGTTTTGAGTAATTTAGGTCCCTGATGATACATCATTTTATTTAAAACTGTTATTACAGGCTTTTTTCTGTGCTGCTCTTTAATAACGGCTTCTTAATAGATATAAAAGTCTATCTCACTTCTGAGAAAGCATGAAATTACTGTATTAATATTTATTTTGCAGAGGAAAACAAGATATCAAGGAAAGACCATGTCAGCGTTACATGTAGATAATGTGCAGAACCTTGTGTATGTGCTGTCAGCTTCCACGTGGGTTTGATATTTCTCTTATGAATTCTGAGGAACACTGGCTTAAAGATTAGATACTTCCTCCCTCTTCCTAGAGCTGAAGATTAAATAAGGAAAGGTATTGATTCTGAGTTTGCTTTCCTGAGGATTTTAAGGCTTTATGCCCTTAATGAAACATGGTCCCTGGAGGAATACATACTCCTGAATTGTAGGCAATTATACAAGAGCGATTTTATTTGCCACAAAGCAAGAGATGGCACATGCTTTAAGAATGGTGCCTTAGTGTCGAGTCTCAATCCCTCGTTTGAAAGCCTTCAGTATCTTCAGTGATTACCCAAGGACCATCTGCTACCCCGTTGTCTACAACCAAAGTCTGGTTCTTAGGAAAGCGTGAAAAGGGAGGACATACATTGCTGGTAGAGTGCATTCACAGACCTCGGGCATTTTAAGAAGTCACTTTAATGAAGGAACTTGGTTTGACAAACGGGTATCCTAACCCAGTAGTTTGAATCTAGAGTGAGTGTTGCCAAGAGTCAGAGGCAGGGAAGACCTACCTGTTCCAGAGGCAGTAGAGGTGATGGCAGCATCTTTGTTTGGAATCAACAGACCCCTTGAGTGCCATGGTGGCAGCAATGATGTTATGGGCATTCTCACCAGACTGTTTTGAGGCCTGGTGTTGGTGATGCTCCTGGCCACTCAGTTTCCTTTAGTTCCTTAGTTTACGCAGGCCTGGAACTTCACCCATCTCATGGATTCTGGAAGCCAGCCAATGTGTTTATAACACGTTAATTTTATGCTACAGGAGTATTCTAACAATTTTGAGGAGGTCTACTCATATAATTTGTGGTGAAGGAGCAGGGTTCTTTTTTTTCTTCAAAATCTGTTACAGACTGATCTTTGTGTTAAATTAAAGGGAAAAACATATAACTGGAGAAATGGAATAAGGAAATTGAACTGATAATTAAAAGCCTTCCAAAAAGCGAAACCTCACGTCCAGGAGTTTTACTGGTTAATCCTACTAAACATTTAAAGAAGAAATTATAACAAATGATATTCCTCACAATCTCTTACAGAAAATAGAAGCAGAAGGAACATTTCCTAGCTCGTTTAATGAAGTTAGCCATTACTCTTAACAAAGATTCCTTGCTTGACAAAATGTTAGTCACGTTTCTGAGACTTCTCCTAGGCTAATTGTGCACTTCCTCGTAAAATCCAGCTTTAGTAAGAATTCTGCTAAGTCAGTTTAACCAGAACCCCCATCCTCAGTATCAAATCCCCCTTCATATCTCAGCATGTTCCTCATCCTCCACAATCCTCTAGGTGATGTCTAATCACCAGGGCCTGTCTAAAAAACTCTAAAGAATAGAAATTATATCAACTGGCAAAAATAATGTGACAAAACCCAGTACCCACGCATGATAGAAAATGTCAGCAAACTGGGAATAGAAGATGAACCTCCTCAATTTGGTGAAGAACATAAAAAAAATAACCCAAAAAACTAAAGCTAACATACTTGATGGTGAGACACCAGACCTTTTCATCTAAGATCTAGAACAAGGCAAAGATGTCTTCTTTCACCACTCCATCAACATTGTAGTGGAAGTCCTAACTAATGCAATAAGACAAGAACAATAAATACAATGTATACATATTGGAAAGAGAGAAATAAAACTGTCTTTATTTACAGATGAGTTTATATAAAACTCTTGATTTTTTGCAAGGTTGTAAGATATCAAATCAATCCAATTGTTTCTCTATATACCAGCAATGAACACGTGGAATTTAAAATTTAAAAAAAAATTCCAATACCATGAGGAATTAAAGTACTTAGGGACAAGTCTAACATGTATGCACAATTTCTGTATGTGGAAAACTAGAAGACATCGATGAAATAAATAAAAGACTAAGTTACTAGAAAGATAATCTATGTTCTTGGGTTAGAAGATTCAATATTGTTAAGGTGTCATTATTTTCCAATTTGACGTAGAGATTCAATTCAATTTTAATTGAAGTCCCATCAAAGTTATTTTTCAAAATTACAAAATCATTCTAAAATGTTTCTGGAAAGTGAAGAGACCTTGGATAGCATGTGCAATACTCAAGAAGAAAAAAAGAACTGGAGGCGAGCTCACACTAAATGATTTCAAGACCTGACATTACAATAAAATTGTTTTTTGGTAAGAATGCAAAGATAGGTCAATGAGGAATGGAGAGTCTTTTCAATAAATGGTGCTGGATCCATTGGACATCCATATGCAATTACATACACCTTCATTATGTGGCCATTAAAGAGACATTGGCTTCTACCCATTTATTTAAACTTTCATTCTATTGATTGCATCTGTGCAAGAATGTGATCGATTCGTTGCACTGAGCTGAGCTAAAAAATATCCTGTCACTGTGGCCTCATTTCTATCCGACAAACTGTGTTTTTTCCACAGATTTTAATGTGCTTTGACGCGTCCTTACTCTAAATCTGTGAGGTGAAATACATGTCATCACTGCGTTTCTGCTCTTGTTTTTAGGTGTTTACTCGAACACCTCTTCTTTCCCACGAGACTTACAAGAGAATAGAATGAACCCATCTTTAGATCATCACCTTGTTCTGGTAGTGATCCAGGTGGCACCAGATTTATTGTCCTTTAGAGATAACCAAACACAGTGAGGACATACACATTGTTGTCCTTTTTTGGAACCTGACTCAGATGCTTCCTTTACTTCCTGTTTGGAAGCCTCAGTGGTCAGGAGGACCTGCTACTGACCAAACACCCACAGTTATCATTCAGTTGCCAAGAGTGGCTTGAGTAGGACACATATTTTCCACATGTTGTTGACAGAATGTGGCGGTCCTGGTGTGTGTGATTCTTCCTGCTCTAAAAACAAAATTCCTTTATTATGATTCTCTTTTCTCCTTTCCTTTGTGTAGATGGTATTTTCACTATTTTGACTAATCTTGCTCTCTCTCCCCTTTTCTAAGTCACATTTTGCCTTTAGAGCTTCCTCCATTTGGGAGTGAGCCATTGCTGTGTGATAGAAACAAACACTCTGAAACCGGCCCAGATATTTTCTTTTGAGAGAGGAGTCATCAAAGACATGTGTGTGCAGACCTAGTTTCTTAAAACTACTTAATTGAAGAAGATCCAATTTTCCATTTGAGAACATGTACCTTTCAGACCATTTCAAATGAGTTGTAATATTTTTTATTGAGGGGAAAATTGAAATATAATATTAGTTTCAGGTGTACAACATTAAGCTTTGATGCTTGTATACATTGCAAAAATGATCATCGTGGTAAATGTAGTTGCCCCCCCATCACTGTACAGAATTAAGTTTTTTTTCATATGATGAGAACTTTGAAGATGTACTCTCTTAGCAACTTTCAAATACGCAGTACTATTACCTATAGTCACCCTGCTGTACATTACATCCCCATGACTTACTTATTTTATAACTGGAAGTCTGTACCTTTGGACTCCCTTCAATCATTTCACCCATTTCCCAGCGACCCTCTTCCCTGACGAGTACCAATCTGTTTTCTGTATTTATGAGCTTGGCTTTTTTGTTTGTTTAGTTGGTGTGGTTTGGTTTCTGATTGTATTGGTTGGTCACAGGTGTGAATTACAGTGATATAGTGGTTATTTGCCTTGAAGACCAACATGATGGCCATGTCTGCAACTGTTTCAACTCATCATACATGGAAACATAGGTAGGAGCAACTACATGATTTATTTCAGTGCAGTGCCCATAACTCTGTCCTTCCACTGTGGACATGCCTTTCAAGCCCCCTTGATTTGATAGTTGGTAGCCTGACATTTTTATTCTTCTCAGTGGAACTTTAACTTAAGGCTTTTGCCCCTGTTACAGGTTATTTCTATGTAGTGTGAATGTGGGATCTGAAAGTGAGCCTTAAAGGGTAGAGGAAGGAAGGTGTAGGGAGGCTTGAGGTCTTGAAGTAAGAGATAAGAGTTGCTTGGAGTAAGGGATGAAGTAATGAAGAGAAAGCTGAGGGCATAAATACTTTATGCTTATTTAAAAATTTGTAAGTTTATTTATTTATTTTGAGAGAGAGAGAGAGCCAGAACACAAGTGGTGGGGGCAGAGAGAGAGAGGGAGAGAGAGAATCACAAGTATGCTCCGCGCTATCCGTGAAGAGTTGGACTCGGGGCTCGAATTCACAAACCGAGAAATCATAACTCAGCCAAAATCAAAAGTCAGACACTTAACCAACTGAGCCCTCTCAAATTTACTATGTCTTGTCAAAAGATTTTAGTTTGGGGTTTTAAAAAATTACACTAAACCACATGATAAATTAAATGTGAAATGTTGCCATGATAAATTGAATAATAGGAAGAGAAATTTTGGTTAATGTAGGAGAAAGGTCCAGGGGTTATCTTTTTGAAAACCAAGTATCTACTTAGTTGGTTATTTTTCTTCTTTTCAGACCTACCAAAAAGTAACTTTTCAAGAGAGTGTTCTACAAGAGTTCATCTCTGTGTATTTGACCTAAGAACACTGTTATTTTCAAAAGCTGAATTATAATTACTAAACAAAACTGCACACTGATTTTTGGCAATTATGTTCATTTTTAGACAGGATTCAAAATGGTTTACAAAAAACAATCTTCAGTTTTAATAATTGTAAAAAATGAGACTGCCAAGATTATCCCCCTCTGCTGCCACCTGTTGTTCTACCACAGAAATGACTCGCTTGTAATTTTCCTTTTACATAAATTGCTCATCAAAATCATTATTTCCAAAATTAAGATCAGATTATCTTTATGCTCCTTTTTTTCTACGGGGAATCTTTTTGTTGCTAACAGTTGCAGAAACAGGTTTTCAAGTACTCACGCGTGACCATACAGAGATTTAGGTTTTCCTTCTGGCACATGCAGTAGACATTTGAGAACGTTGAATGGACAAAAATAAAGAAAGCCTCTGATTCCTAAACAAGCTCATAATACCCAAAAGAGCTTGTAAACTAATCTGGGTAAAGTAAAAAGCATTTAACTTAATGACAGCACTCTTGGCCCTGGAAGCAAAATTTAAATTCAAGATCCCCTCAACCCCACGATTGCTGTGTATTGGGCATACGGTTCTAATATAACATTGTATGCCAATTATACTTCAATAATAAATTTTTAAAAATAAAAAAAACCCTGGAAGAACAGACATGAATATATCACGGTCCCAGTCTGATCATTTCAGAATTTAAAAGAGAAGACAAATTACTTTGAGAAGGAAGTCCTTGTTCATGTTGATACAGGATGTATCGTACAGGAAATTGATGTATCAGGAAATCCAGCTAGGAGTATGTGAGATAGCAATCCTGCTATGAAGTACCCCCAGTGAAAAGGGGGGTGCTGGCGATGGGCGTGGAGAAGACACACTGAAAGAAACAATGTAAAGACTGAGACTTGGTGACTAAAAGAGTTGGGAGGCAAGACATCGTTTTAAGTTCAGAGAAAGGGAGGCTGGATGGCAGTGTTGGTTTGCAGGAATCAGAGGTTCTTTAGCTGTATTTCACTCACCAGGAGATCCACACAACTACTGCAGCTATATGAAATGTAAATCCTATGGACCACAATAATAAACAAATAGAAATCATATGACAAACAGCGGAGCAATTCCAAAATAGATATGACAAAGATATCTCAGCTTAAGCTCTTATATTTTATCCACATCAGGTTATTTTTGTCTCTGGCTAAGATGATATTAACTTTTATTTTAGAAAAAAGAATTTAACGTAGTTAAAATTTTTATGCATGTTGGATGGGAAATAAATTAGGATGAGGAACAAGGTGAGCAAAATAAATTCTGGAGGCAGACACACTGCAGCTTGTAAGAGTCTGACAGCTTTATAACTATCTTAGACTTCAAATTTTTAAATTTCACCTGACTCCATGTTTTAATATCATTCTCTTGCCTTTCTCAGAACCTTTTGGTGTTCACCTTGGCCTTCGACTGATGCTTTAACTGGGAGAGTTCAGTTTGTGAATACCCTGATATGAGTTGGCAAGGAGTTTCCTGGGTAGAGAGAGTGCTGGGTAAACTCTGCTTCTGACTCAGGATAGTAGCCTGAGTGACAGCCAATCACGTTTCAACAACACTGACAGCAACAAATATAATGCAAACACCTACATAGCACTAAGTAAGTGCCAACCACTCTTCTAAGTACTTTACATATATTTATGTACTCAATCCTCCCCATTACCCTATAAGGCAAATGCTTTCTCTAAGTCTGTTGTACATGGGAATGGGGCACAGAGATCACACAGAGAATGAGAGATGGGTCTACAATGCAAATCCAGAAAATGGGGGGCTGAGCCTGTGCACTTTCCATTGCACCACTGCACTCTACAGCCAGGGAAGAGCCTTTCCAAAGGGAGTAGAATCATATCAGTTTCAAAGTATTTAAAGTATGCAAGCAGTAGACATGTAAAGCTAAAGGCATGATGTCGGGGCGGGTGCTTTGCACTTCAAATCATCCTTTCATTGATGGTGGAAACCCATGGGTTATTTTCTTACAGTTGTCTTTGCAGGTAGATATTTAATTCAATGAATTAATCTGTCTCTTAGGAAATTGGCTATATAGATCTGCAAACTGGTACTATATGTTATTCTTGCCAAATGACTCTTTTTCAGGCTTACGAAGGCATTTTATTGAGCACCATTTGCTCCCCAACCTCTGAATTGACCTATCACATTACTTGAGATGGATTTTTCACACACAGTCTAATGATTAAATTACTCTTCATATAATATAAAGAGTACCATATAATAAGAATATAAGTGAAATAAAAAGAATAAAACTTGAAACATAACAGTATACAGCATAAATTCATTTTTCCTTTAGTTTTGTCCTTACCAGATTATCTAAGTTGGAAAACTGATAACTGCTCATTTTAAAGAGAAAACAAAAATCAAATTTACTTAAAAATAACAATTCTTCAATATCTACTTATCTGAGGTATTGAGTTTGAATAGCGTGGTCTGTGAAAGACAGGGGGAGAATATTGGAAAACAAAAATACAAAAAACAAATACAAAAACACAAAATCAAGCCAAATCAATATCAAAAAAGATAAAACCTCCCAATATTTATTCCAACATTTGTGTTGTATCCACTCAACTAAAATAGTATATGCACAAAAACAGAAGGAGAAAAAAGAAATACAATCACACATGCGCACACACACAAACTCACACTTGCACATCAGAAATATCCCTGATAGATTGCTTGGTAAAAATATCACGTCACCAAGTAATATGTGCAGAATGATACTAATCCAGTAGAAATAACAAACCATTATGTATGAGCATATGCTTGTATATATTCATAATTGTTTAAGCAAGAATAAAGATGAGAAAGAATACATTCTGGGCTGCTTACATTTGTTATCACAAGGGGTGGCATTGGAGAAAGGGAATAAATAGAGACATGGACCAGGAACAATAATTAGCTTTTCTTTGTATAGTTTTGTATTACGTCGTTTCATTTGCTACAGCAAGAATATTTTACTTTTCAAAAAGAAAAAATATAATGTAAAGGAAGGTTTAAAGTGGGAAAATATTGGGGCACCTGCCGTGACTCAGTCAGTTAAGCATCCAACTCTTGGTTTCTGCTCAGGTTATCATCTCACAGTTTTGTGGGTTCAAGCCCCATGTCTGGCTCAGCTTTGACAGTGAGGAGCCTGCTTGGGATTCTCTGTCTTCCTCGCTCTCTGCCCCTGCCCCACTTGCACTGTCCCCGTCTCTCTCAAAATAAATAAAGTTTAAAAAATTTTAAAAATAAGGAAGTAGGAGGGCAAGATGGCGGAGAAGTAAGGAGCTCCGTACTTGCACTCGCGCCCATACATCACACAGAAAAGATCTGAAGACATTGGAAACCTTACAAAACCTGAGAGATTGGGAGAAAAAAGACGCAGAATCCACTGAGAGAGCCTTCTAACGTGAGTGCGAACCGGGGAAGATAAAATCGGGCCGGGATCGGAGACTCCAGGGTGGGAGGCGATCCCCCTCTAC